>NW_010541287.1:0-15493 GCF_000687285.1 Phaethon lepturus | reverse complement strand
ATCCTCCTTCTGGCCTTTTCTTGTAGATGGGGAATAGGGCAGAGCCATCACCGCTGGTGCATGAGAACTGGACTAAAGGCTGGACAGCTAAGGTTTTAATCACAGCGTAAGAAGAGATTTTCTGGATGTGTAGTGATACTAGGGGATATGTACTGGGTCAGAGCAAGGGTTTGGTGTGGACAACTGTCTTCTCCCCAGTCTGGTCAATAGTACATACCTAAGAGCAAACAAACAGCAACGTGTTCTTTTTGTGTTCTCTCGTAGCCTCCAGCATTCTGAAGTTCCGGATCCTCTGGGATGGATTTTTCCTTCCATAGTTTTGTCTAATGCATGGTTTGGTGAGGTAAGTTTTACACCAACTGAACAACCCTGCTGTGATGCCCCAAAGTTTGCCTGGGGACTGTATGAAGAACGTCACTGGTTTTGAATTTGCTGTCTTATTATCTCACTTGACATCCTCTAGTTCCTGAATTATAGAAGACAGTAAGTAATCATGAATGAGATGCATAATCCACCTTCTCCACATGCTTATGGCTTCACAAACCTTTATTGCATCGTTCCTGGGCTATTGGTTACTGGCAAGTCACTGAAATTCTCCATTCTTCTGTATGTCACCTTGAAACAGAAATGATGAGAGCTCTCTCTTTTCAGGGAATACTTGTCAATACATATTAAAGAAACAACAGTATTAAAGTTAAAGTAATAGCTAACATTATGGCAGTGGATTGGTACTAAATATGACTGAGTGAAAAGAGGACCCCATCTCAGACCCCAATGCACCTGTGCTGGTGACAGAGCAGGGGTGGTCTTCCGTAAGGCCACTTATTTTGACAGCTGCTTTGGCCACATACAGTCAGGAGAGATGTGAAGGGAAGGGGGCTGGTCACACCCATTCAACTGTGGTGAAAGACTTTTAATGCAAGAACAGGACAGGCCAACACTATAGTTCATACCTGAGACTTCAGGTGTCCTCTAAAGAAAGCTTCACCTGCGATGCTTTGGATGCTGAGATGGGAAGCCATTTCCTGAGGTGTTCCCCTTTCCTCACCGCTGATCCCTGTGTGGACACCTCAGACAGCCAATGTGGAGTGCCCCCAGGAGCAGGCTGCTGGTGCGATGCAGCTGAACTGGGGAGGCTGGGGTAGCAGTTGGGTGCTGTGGCACAGGCAGAGGAACAGGGGCAGGGAGAGAGATCTCTTTCTACTCTGCTTACCCAACCTGACGCCAGTGCTCCCATCCCTCTCCTTCATGCAGCCATGCCCTCCCGGCTCAGCAAGTCTACCTGTAGGACACAGGGCAGCAAGTGAGCTCGGATGGTAGGGAATTCAGAACAGTGGGCCCACACGGGCGCTTCGGAAATCTGCTCTGCGTTTAGACATGTACACCAGGACACCATTTTTTAAGTAATTGTCAGCAGCCCAAGGCAAAAAACAAATTAGAAACAGCTATGATGGGGCCCAGCAGAAGGGAAGGAAAGCAGCAGAGAGAATACTAGATGTGTGAAGGCTTTGTGCAGCAAAACCAGCCTACAGGGCCATCTAAGCAACAGGAGGAATTCAGAAGAAGGTACATTCAGGCTAGAGAAAGTGATTGGAAAGGACTGTTTTAGTGACATAGCTAAGAAATTGAAAATTTTAATTCTTTCATGTGCTTGGGAAGGAATGTGACTAAACAGATTTCCACTCTACAGATTTTTTACACTACCATTTTGCTGATCAGCTAGTGTTTCAGAAAGCCTGACAAGGACACTGTGTTATATTATGTACAGCAGGAAAATTACTTATGAGACATATGGGCTGACCCATTTTTGAGAGTATCTCACAGGAAGACAGAGTACTAATAATATAATACTGTCACAAACCACTTTTGGCACATATGGGAAGTCTTGCTGTATTCATTATTTACTAGTTTTATTTGCTGATTGTTATGCAGGACTATAGGATCTTGATTTATTTGCCTCTGCAAAATATAAAAGAAGATTGATATGAATACTCTATTATTCAATATTTGTGTCAAAGTCATCTTTATCTCAAGTACTGTGCTATTCTGAAAGGTAAGATAGTCTAACTAATTATTTGTCCAAGAAGACCATACAAGACAACCATGATCCATTCTTTCTGTGCAAGCAGTTTTAGCTCCAAAGCCCTCAAGCAATTATCTGGCATTGAATAAAGCAAAATACAACAAAACATAATACAGTGATTGAAGAAAAATGGGAAAAATTATTTATAAGAGGAGCATGTAATGGTGGTAGATGTCAGTCTCTGAGTCCTAAGGGTTGTGCAGCACAATAAGCAAAGGCAAGTGAAGGCTCCACTCCAGAAATGGCCTGTCCTTAGCTGGATTATGCCAGGCTGGCTAACCTTCAGCTGCACCTTTGTACATACAGCCTCCACAAGCACTTCTGTTCCCTTACATCCTCTGTAGAGGCAAACAGTAGGCCCATGTTTATTTGCAAATGAGGCGCAAGTTTTCATTTGTTATTAGAATCATAGAATCATAGAATGGTTTGGGTTGGAAGGGACCTTAAAGATCATGTAGTTCCAATACCTCTGCCATGGGCAGGGACACCTTCCAGTAGGCCAGGTTGCTAAAGCCCTGTCCAGCCTGGCCAAGAACACTTTCCAGGGATGGGGCATCTACAACTTCTCTGGGCAACCCGATCTGGTGTCTCACCACCCTCATAATGAAGAATTTCTTACTTATACCTAATCTGAATTTGCCCTCTTTCAGTTTAAAGCTGGTTTAGTTTAAAGGACCCCTTGTCCTATCAATACAATACTGCTAAAAAGTCCCTCTCCACCTTTCTTCTAGGCCCCCTTTAGGTATTGGAAGGCTGCTATAAGGTCTCCCTGGAGCCTTCTCTTCTCCAAGCTCAACAACCCCAACTCTCTCAGCCTGTCCTCATAGGAGAGGTGCTCCATCCCTCTGATCAGTTTTGTGTCCCTCCTCTGGAGTTGCTCCAACAGCTCCATGTCCTTCTTATGTTGGAGGTCCCAGAGCTGGACACAGTACTCCAGGTGGGGTCTCACAAGAGTGGAGTAGAGGGGTAGAATCACCTCCCTTGACCTGTTTAAGAAGTCATTAACTTTAAAGACTACCAGATATAAAACAATCTGTAAGCCATTATCTTGCTTATCCTTTATCCATGTTGGGAAAGTTCCACAGTTTTGTTACATAAATTGCCCTAATATACCTTGGACACTCTATACACTTTAATAATAACTTGAAAATGCCTTATTTTCTATTAGAAAACCATGAGACTTTTTCCACAATAGGTCCACAACACCCTCTGTCTAAATTGCCACGCTACCATGTGTGGCTGCGCTTCAGGTTAACAAATGAGATCATGCGTATGATGGCATTTAATAATAAGTCTTCATTTTTGTTAGTGAATTGAAATGTATTTCTCACCAGAAAGTCTAACCTTTCTACAGAAGCAATCCATTTTAACCGTTCTGCTAGTTTTACTGTTGACATATAGAAGCAAGCTGCTTAAAGACTTTTTTAAGCTATTTATAGTCATACTCAGTCACAGACTGTACTTCATTTTCATACATTGTTCCAGCTCACCTCCAACATTTCCAAAGTTTCAGCAGGCTAGAGTAGAACATTAGTGGCAACTGTGCATTCATTGCTCACAACAATTCTGCTGCAGATGTTCATGAACATCCCACAAAGTGGGATCCGCCTAATCTGCTTGGCTGCTAAAGAATTCTAGAACCAAAAGAGAAAAAAATATTAGTAAAAAGTTTTCAGTAACTAGGGGAGTAGTTACAAGTCAGTACTGAGAAGAAGCAGATCTGTTAATAAAGACCACTTTTGGTTATTTTCAGACTGGCGCTGTAACTCAAACTACTGTAATAGTCATATTTGGGATTTTAATAGGGACAAGTTATTTCTAGATGCTAGGAGAATCTATAGGACAAGTCTAACACCGTTAAACTCAGGCTGTAGTATCTCAGTTGTGTAATTCTCAAGGTTTCATTGCTTGGAAGTCTATATGGCCTTTAATGTGTTTGCACCACACCATTAACACAATATTACTTGTTATTAGCAGGAGTTTTGTATATGCAGTGAAGTGAATACAGACCCGTTAAAACATGTGAGTTACATATTAAAACCACACACTGGACCTTATTAGTTTCCTTCTACATTCAGCTAAATAACTGCTGTAAAGAATATGACAGATGCAGGAAAATATTCTTAGCTACAGACAGAGGGAATTAATTTTATGAAATGCTTCTTTTTTAATGCTGTGTTTTCAGCTTGACTCCAGCTTGATGATTCTTGCTGCTTTTAAATTCATTATCATTAATTTCATAATGTTTTACTTTGTCAAATAAACAGCCTCCCAGATATTTATTTCAGTTTTTTAAAGTTAAATAAAAGTAGCCTCTTTTCCACAAGAATTCTGTCTTTTACCCAGTTCCTTTTTCATAGTATCCATTCTTCTCCAGACAGTTGAAATGCTGTCTTACAGAAAGGAAGGTGAGGCAGGTTATCACGTTTTAATTAACTAACTTAATCTCTGGACTCTGAATCAAAAAGGAAGTTCCTTGTTCTTCTTTGTCTGTGGCCTGAAAAAAAAAATCAATAGGGTTTCAGGGGTTTCAGGGGAAGACTCAGAGCTGTGACCCCTGAATTCAAGAGGCTGCTGTTCCAGCCTGGGCATGATACACATCCAGATGCAATACTTCAAAACTCTACTTCCCTTGGTATTTTCTATCAGCTACATTGTCTATTGGCTCCATAGGCTGGTCTCTGTGGATGCTACATTATTTTTCTCATGTATTGCATTTAGAGCATAGATGCTGCTCAGTTATGGATTTTGGGAAAGGGATGCTCATGGTTGGACACTGTCACTCTATTTTTACTTAGGTTTCCTGTGCAGTCTTCAGGCATTAGGCATTACAGTGGTGCTCACTTCAGCTCAAAACTCCTACACACACTTTCTCTTATTAGAGTTTAATCCTTGAAGATGTCTACCCCAGGAAGATTTCTGGTTCTGTTTAATATTCAAAAGCTCATCTGCTAATTCTCACTCCTAATTTAGTGCCTGGAAGTTGGGTTAGAGTTGCCCTCTCAGGTCCAGTAAATATGGATTCATCTATTTGTACAAATGGAGAAGCCCTAATAGCAAAGCTCCCTATCTAAGCATACCTTATCATTGTATGCTAAGAACACCTTGCTGGGAAATGAGAGACTTTGATTCTTCCCTCAGGAGATTGGATCTATGCGTAAGATCATTGAAGGTCCTGGTCTGATGATCCTATCAAGAGTCAAGTGTGGAAGAACAGTCCAGGTACTTCAACAGTGTAATGGCCTCATGCGGTTACGCATGTGCCCAACAGCCAAAACATCATAGTAACAAGGGGCAGATGAAGGTGTTTCAGAGGGATATAGTTGTAGCATGTAGTTGCCTGACTTTTGTATATTTACTTTCTCAGTGACTGTAGTACTACCCTTTTCTTATTTGCTCCTTTACATTGGCAATCTGAAAGCAGTAGAAATAAGACTTCATTCATCTTTTTTTTTCTGATTTCTAACCTTCCTTTTGTTGGGATTCAGATAAAAGACTCTGGACCACACCTACAGACACTTCTTTCGTTATGGCTTTCCTGGTCATCTGTAGGCTGACCTTGCACCTCTGTTAATGTCCTCTCTCTCTCTGTACATTTTGTCCCTTTTCCCATATACGTTATTGTCAGTGCATACCTGCTTCTCTCATCCCTTGCCCAGAACATAGCCAACAGCTGCAGGTGCTCAGTTACCTCACGCAGGCCGCAGCTTCTTCACTTTCTGTATCATTTGCTAGTTACCCCTAATCCTTTCAGTGCTTTCTTTTGTCCTGATATTTCATAGAACAGTTTATATACTGCACATTTCTTCCTGCCTCCCTTTCCATTAAGTTACCATCTGTTATGCATTATCCTCAAATGCTATTCACAGTCCAACAAACTTCCACTAAAAAATATGGGCTATTTCCCTTCATTTTCTTCTTCAGTCCAGATTTAGCTCTGTGTAAAGCATGTGTGCAGCTGTTCAGTGCTTGCTCAGAGCTATTATCTGCTACCTCAAGGCTTTATCTGTCATCTCTTTTATCTCTCACTCAGTTTCTTGATTTTTCATCCTCCTTTTTCTTTCTAGGATGAAAGTGTGAGGAAGAAGTGTGTCCACAGTCCTTCTGCAAGGATCTGCATCCCCATCCACCCTCTGCTATTGCCATCGAGTCAGATATCAGAGCAGGCATCCTTTCAGCTTATGCTATGAACTCACTTGCCCACTCAGATACTTCGGTGAGTTGTGACAAGCTGCTAGGTGAAATACATTTCTGTATTTTAACATTTGCTTCAACAGAACATTTTCTTCCTTTGCCAGTGCGACTTTTCATTTGATCCTGAATGGCAGTAAATAGTGACTTTCCTGTAACATTTCAGGCATCTGTCCTGAAGCTTTTCATTTTGCCACTTCTAACTGAATGCTACAAAGATACACATAGCTGTGGCTTTCCTCCTGATGAGGGGAAGAGATGTGGCTGTCTGTCTAACATTGTCTAAGTTTCTGCAGCCAGCCATACAACTTGCGTTGCCATCCTCCCTGACTGCCATCATTCCTCTTAGTATTAAATGGAAGATCACTGTTTCAGTCTTGCAAAATCCTGTTGACTTTAAAACTGTACTTCCAGAATCTGTTCAGAAGTTTATTCCTTAGACCAGGCTCTTTTCTGTGAGTTATTTGTATCTCTGCATTACAGGTGGTATGCAATTTTTTCACTGATCTCACTAACAAGAGCAGCTTGCTTTCCCTCTTTTAATCTATGAATGGCTTTTTCCTCCTGGCTTTCTGTCAGTGGCCTGGACCTCAAAGGTTTGACACCTCACCTTCATACTTTTCTGGTTCACATTTCATGCATGGTCAAACATCAGACCCAATCACCCTTTGGTTTGACCATCTTTTGCTAGCCAACAAGTGGATACAACTTCCTCCCAGAGGTGATGCTTCAGACCAACAGTCCTAGTGGAGTTGAAGGACACTACAGCAGGTAGGCTGGCTGCCTTCTTTCTGTGGGCTAAAGGCAGATTTGGGGACATCTGTGAGAATTTCATGTTGTCCCTTTTCTTCAGGGACTAGGGCACTGCCAAACCTGTCCTTCTAAAATAAAGAAGTTTTGACTTCTGCAGACTTATTTCCTTTTAAGCCTGGAGTCAGTCCTTCAACATGCCACGATTTTCCTTGGAGCAATGCACAGCCTAGTATAATTTTTCATACAACACAAACAGCACAGAAAATTACTGAAATTGCAGCCTTTATGTCTAAGGGAGCTGACCAGTGAACACTGGTGTTACTGGGTAATAAGTATTCACCCCAAAGAAAATAAGTCTTTCTGTAACTAAAACAACACCCTACAAGACAAAAAGCCAGGCTCTGTTTACTTTGTGGTTGAAGGAGAAGTCGTGTGTATGAAAGCTGGGTATTGACTGGCTTTCTACTTCATTGTTGTATGAATCTATTCTGTCTTGATTAATTTTTGGGGTTTTTTCATAATTAACTTTATGTATAAAAAAGACATGTTCTCAGCAATGTTATTTACCATAGATATGAAAACCGTTCTAAGCAACCTGCTTGAATTGACCCTGCTTTGAGAGAGGGTTTGGATCAGAGGGACCTCCAGAAGTGCCTTCCAACCTCAACTGTGCTGTGATTCTATGCTTCAGTTCTCCAGCTAAAAGTCATCCAAAGTATTGGGAATACTTTCTGTATATACTTTTTTCTTACTGTCAATCAAGATGATAATAATTCAAAAATATCCCATGAATCAACAAAACCAAACAAAAAGAATTTGCACTACTAAAGCATTGCATTCTGACTGGATTTCAGCCACTTACTGTAGTTTTACTGTAGTCAGCTTAAATTTCTAAAGAAAAAGTAATTCCAAGGGAGGACAGAGAAATTTGTTCTTTAAAAAATGTCCGTATAAGGCAATTTCAAAACATGTTTCTTTTTCTTTTCTTTTCTTTTTTTTTTTTTTTTTTGGTGTATGTGTAAATAGATTTAGTTTACAAAGAAACTATTTTTGAATCAGAAAACATGTTTTTAAAGAATGCACAGCAAACAAACGGCCCTTAATCTTGACTACTTTTAAGCTGTGAGCATGAATGTTTTCTTAAACTGTGCTGAACTTCATGCCATCTTTGGTCTGACCTGAGGCAGGAGAGGGCAGGGTGCCAGAATGGTTCATATTAAGGTCATTTCATTTTATTTATAATGGCTGTAAAACTGTCTAATAGAAAAAAATAACTGGATTGTTTCTTTAGGGACTACTGCATCTAGAGAAAGGTATGCCCAGGAGACAGGGTATCCAGCTTTGTTGCTTCTGCGAACTTACAGTGCTTGCTCTGTGCTACCATAGATGAGTTCAAAACCAGATCAGTAAACTATAAATAAACTGTACTGTCTGTCTTCATGAAAAACGACAAAAAGTGAACTGCACTGTTTAGGCTTCCCTCAAGCCATTTTCAAGAAACATGTGAGCTAGTGCAGTGTTTCAATAAAGCAAACTAGTTCTCAGTATGGATAAAGATTTAACAGCACTGTCCATAATGACATGTTCCTTCCTTCATCCCTGGCATCAGTCACTTGCTCAAGACTAAGTGGTGATAGGCAATATATTTCTACTCCAATAGTATCTTGTTAGTACCTACAGTATCAACAGTATATTTTTCCAGAGGCCTCCAGCACCCATTGACAGCAAAATTATCAGCTGCAATCTCATAGCCTTCGCTGCTCGCTTGGCCCTGTCCCAGCAGTGAGGACCTGAACGAGCTGGAGGTAGGCTACATGCCTTTCCCTCTTTTCTGCAGCCAGTGGTACTTCTATTCCTTCTCCTCATGGAAATGCTGGAGCAGGGCATAGCTGCCCAAAGCGTGGGGTAAGCAAGGCTCTATGCATGCGAAAGAGCAAATGGTGTGACATCGCCAGGCCAGGCACATTGCTGAAGCCCTTCACAGCACAGCCTCCACCATGGAGCTGAGTGGCATCACCAAGGGCAGGTCCTAAGAGCAGACTGGCAGGGCCAGACATTAGGCATGGGATAAAAAAGGAGCAACTGGGACCCTCATGAGCAACCTTACAAAATTTCTCTAACCCCATGTAGCTGAGTAAACTCCTCAGCTGATCAGCGGCAAGTCTGCTATTTGCAGTCCTATGGAAGGCTCAGCGGCATCACATATCACTGACAGGCAGGTGGCTCTTGCAAGGAGCCAGACATGAAAACATCAGGGTTGGTCCTGGTTTCAGCCAGGATAGAGCTAGTTTTCTTCACAGAAGCCAGTGTGAGACTGTGTTTTGGATTTGGCATGAGAAACTGTTGATAACGTGCTGACGCTTTGAGCTGTTGCTAAGTAGTCAAGGACAGTCCAGCTTCTCGTGCTGGCCTGCCAGCAAGTAGGCTGGGGGTGCACGGGAAGCTGGGAGGGGACACAAGCCGGGATAGCTGACCCAGGCTGGCCAAAGAGATATTCCCTACCATACGACGTCATGCCCAGTACATAAACTGGAGTTATGTACTAGGGGGGCGGAAATCACTGCTCGGGGACGGGCTGTTGATCACTGGGTGGTGAGCAATTGCACAAGTATTGGGCATCACTTGTTCTTGTACGTTCCTTTGTCGGTATTATTATTGTCGTTATCGTTGTTGTTTCCTTCTCTCCTGCTGTCCTATTAAACTTCTTTATCTCAACCCACGAGTTTTTCCAATTCTCTCCCCTGTCGCACTGGGGGAGGGGGGAGAGAGCAAGCGGCTGCGCGGTGCTTAGTTGCCGGCTGGGGCTAAACCACGACAGGGTTATAGTCTGAATTCACTGAAGGACGTCCAGCCCTTCCCAGCTGAAAGGCAGCAGTACTCCTTAATATGAGCTGCAGAGCATGAAACATTACTGTGGATTGTTATTGTTTTGAAGGGTTTAACTACTTTATTTTTTTCCACAAATAAACAGCTCTTTAGAAGTGCCAGGACAAGATACATGTTTGGGTTCAGCATCTCTAAGTTAGAAGCTCTGTAGGCACTTCTTGGAGCAGCCCTACAGGCAGAAGAAGCACCTTCCACCTCCTCCCTGACCACACAACAAGCAACCAGCTGGTTTCATTGATTAAATCTTATTTTCTGTTTTCCTCAGCTCCTTGGGGGTATGTTAGTATTAAAAAGAGTCTCTGCACCCTCATGAACTATAGGTCCATGACCGTAGTCTGTAATGCCTGCAGATGAAGATCAAAGCTCACAAGCTACAGCTGTGATTCCTGTGGCAACACCCTTAACCCAAAGATATTGCCAGGACCTGGGACCAGGACCAACTAGAGACCTGCCTCCAGCCTTGCTTGCAAGGTTGCTTACAAACTGACTTTACGGCAGATGCTGTCATGGAGTTTTTCAAGAAGTGCAAGGCTCCAGTTACCTTTTTCCAGGCCAGATGGATCGCTGATGATGCAAGAACTGTCTTTTTTCTGGATCATATATCCACATTACTGGAGATAAGATTTGCTATTCATAACCCCATCCTGTTTGCCCAACAATTTATATGCAGGCAATGCAGACAGGCTGTCTATTTTGTCCTCCAAGACATAGTCAATATCATTATAAATGCAGGTATTTCAATATTTTGCTTCCACAGAAGTCAGGTGTAATTAGAAGATCTTCAGGTCAAAAAGAGAGCATTAGGCGTGCTAATGTGTCTGGGAATATTTCAGCAGAGGAATAAGGCACTGCCTGTTCACTGTGTGATAAAAACACATCTTTGTCAACCTGGGGAAATTCTGAAGATGGTACTTGGCTTCCCTGTCCACACTATGAACCCAATCTCCTGAGGCAAGTCTCCCTGGAGCTATCTGCTGCTCTACCATGTCCCACATAACACAGACCATAACAATAGACAGGCTTGTTAACGTACAGCAAAGGAAAGATTCATTTGCTGGTGACAGAGCAGAGGTTCGAACAGGAATATGCATATGGATTGGGAAAAGGGTAACAGGCAAGACAAAAGGATAAGGTGCAGTTGAGGCTGCAGTGACAACCCCTGTGCTGCTGTGCCGTACCCTGTCCTCCATTCAGTCCTCAAGGAGCCCCTTGGCCAGGCTTCATGGGGCAGACCATGATCCCTGCTTCTTCCTGGACAATCTCCACACTCTTCCAAGGTCCCATGCAAATGATGACTTAGACCTTAAGCTGATTCTCCTGGTGTTCACATCACATCCCCTGGATATGACCAGCTGCTTCACAGCTGCCTTAGAAAGAGGCTAATGCGTTTTGGTTTCTTACGACTCCATGTTCAGGGGTCTGATGTACATTTATAAATCATTGGAGGTCCAAAGTTTTCCATACATTATCTGCTATGAGAAGTATTCGACACACCTGTATTTTACCAGGCCTCTGCCACATTCCTAAATTTTCATACACAGAGAGACTACACGGGCACCTTGAAGGCTTTCTGAAAACAGATGCCAGACATGCCCATGTCTCTATGGGCAGGCTGCCTTCCCTTGCCCATCTTATGACACTTCTGAGGATTTCCAGTCTCAGGCAAACACTGGGAGGAGCTGGGCTGCAAGGAAGGAGTCTAAGTTTCACTGGGGCTGTGCAGCTGCCTAAAAAGGAAACCCATTGCCAGTTTACCTGGGCTGTACACTTCCCAGATGTTGCAAAATTATTGTTATATCTCATTTCTCTTCCAAAGATAGAAATGCATCAATAAACACATGTATTAAATAGGGTTGTTCAGAGGAAGAAGACTTGAAAAACATTTTTCATTTATATGAGATGCTAAAGGCGACCCATGAGAAAACACTGAGAAAAATGTGATTATGTTTTTTATAGCACGTAGCATGATAAACTTCAAAATTTTAAAAAACCCAAAGAGCAGCTGTTAAAAGTTGTAAACAACATTGTCCAGAAACCAAAAATTTGGAAAAGAGTTGGTTTTTGACTATCTGGTTTTACACACGGCTCGCGACTGAGCTTCTTTGATGCAAATTTATGTTATCTTTGTCAACACAATATGTTTACAGTCTGAAGACGTTTAGCAAACACTTGATTCAACTGTAAAAGTGAATTTCTGAAAGCACAGTGGCAGTGCAAGCAGATGCAACATCAGTGACTTCAAAGGACGTGTGCCTCCCTGCCATAGAGGATTATAGATTGACCTGGTAGGTCTCATTCCTGTTCGTATGAGACCTTTTTATCCCGTTACAGCAAGATGTAGAGGGTTTATGTAGAAATGAGTTACTTTTGCAACAATCTTGAGGCCCATTCACAATCTTTTGTTGGATAAAACAGATAAAACCCAGATATTTTGCACATAAAACCCAGTCCAACTTTTAACTTCTATCTGTATCTTTTGCCGAAGCTGTTTCTGTGAGATACCTTCTGATGTTTGAGGGGCTGTAGGGGTGAAAAGGGGGAACAAAGGAAATATTTTGAAAGGTCTTCTTGCCATAGCTGTTGAAACTTCAGTGTTAGGCCTCAGTGACTCAGCTGCTGATTTCGGCAAGCCAGGGTCTCACAGAATTTAATCAGAAATTGCAGATGAAATGCAATGGAAACACAGCAAATGGATTTTGGTTTGCAGTTGAAAGTAGAAAGGACAGGTATGTTATTCATTCCAGTCAAAGAGATGTAGAATGAGCCATACAAAAGCAAAGCCCCTCACAAAACATCAAATTAGACCTTACGTCTAAATGCATCCTCTTTATTTGCACAGTAACAGCAGCGCTTGCCAAAGGCACAGAGTTTGTAAAACGATGTGCTCACACCTACCTCCCGTAGATCATTCCCTGCCATGAAAACAACAGTATTGCAAAGATTTCCAGAAACTGGAAACTACAGCAATGGCCTGTCCGGGACATGGCCCGGTGTTGTTCTGAGTGCTGTGAGGGAGGATTCACTTCTGTTTGCCTAAGGCACTTAAGCAACCGAAGCATTTGTACCACTCTCAGGATCACTGTTTTACAGGGAAAGTCTAGCTCTCCAGAACTCTCTGCGGGAATAAAATGATTGTCCTGGTTTCAGCCAGGATAGAGCTGGTTTTCTTCACAGAAGCCAGTGTGAAACTGTGTTTTGGATTTGGGATGAGAAACTGTTGATAACGTGCTGATGTTTTCAGTTGTTGCTGAGCAGTCAAGGACAGTCCAGCTTCTCGTGCTGGCCTGCAGCGAGCAGGCTGGGGGTGCACGGGGAGCTGGGAGGGGACACAGCCAGGACAGCTGACCCAGACTGGCCAAAGGGATATTCCCTACCATACGACGTCATGCCCAGTACATAAACTGGAGTTATGTACTAGGGGGGTGGAAATTGCTGCTCGGGGACGGGCTGTCGATCGTCGGGTGGTGAGCAATTTGAGCAACTGCTGTATTGGGCATCACTTGTTCTTGTGCGTTCCTTTGTCGGTATTATTATTGTTGTTATCGTTGTTTCTTTCTCTCTTGCTGTCCTATTAAACTGTTTTTATCTCAACCCACGAGTTTTTTCCCAATTCTCTCCCCCTCCACTGGGGGAGGGGGAGTGAGCAAGCGGCTGCGCGGTGCTTAGCTGCCGGCTGGGGCTAAACCACGGCAATGATTTAATTATTTCTCTTTTCAAATGTGACCTTAAGATTATTATTCTTTTTAGTTTACATCTGAATCTCTTTCACTGAAGCATTTGAGATACTGTGAGTGAAGGGCACTTTAGAACGTATAAATGAATGTAATACGTTATATTTTTCATTTGGTTGCTATTCAAATGAAAAAAAAATTCAATCCCCTTGGCTCCCTGTCAACAGCTAGCATTATGTAAGGTGACTTTGTCCTTATACAGGAGAGTCTGTAGTTTATGTTATATATTTGGGGTTTTTTCATGTTGTTGCTATGTAGAATGGCTCCCAAAAACCTGGCAGCACGGTATCTAAAACAGGAAGGGGAAATAAGGCCAAATAAGATACATGGGACTTAGTGGCTTTTCACTGCTTCCAGCTTAGAAATTCCCTTCCATATTCTGGGCGACTAGTATGTGATAAGTCCTAACCTGAAAAACATTTGGAAAAATCCTCCTCTGCCTTTCCACTTTCCTCTTTGGACTTCAACATAATGAGAACGTAACAGCAGTGTGGCAGATCTAGTAACCTACAGCAAGGGTGAAGAAGAAGTTGGTTTCCTTTATGCTCAAACTATCCTGTGTAAAAAATGTATAAACTGATTTTGTTTGGGGTCTTTCAGTGGGAAATCATATCTTATCAGATGCTAACATTTTCACTATATACCCTCTGCTCTTTCCCTTTAGACAAAAGGAGTGTTTGACCACAAGCTCTCTGACTCATTATTTCTCCTTTCTCTTCTGGCATTTTGAGCCAAATCAGCATCAGTATAATTCAGAGTATTGCCTGAGAGGATTTCCTAATTTCTTCCTCCTTTGGCCCAGAGTTGGAAGTCACATTTCACAGAAAAACAGAAAATTACTAGCCTGTTACCTCTGCAGTGCTAGCTAGTGATTTGCTAGTGTGTTCTGGTTCATGGCTGAGGTGCCCCTAGGGACTATGAAGGAGTTATAAGAAATAACCATACAAATGATGTTAAACTGTAGTAAGCTCCAGGGAAAAAGAGAAATAGATTTCTCCTCTTTTTTTTTTTATTATTTTCAGTAAGTTTCCACATTAACATGTAGACGTGGTAGAAATAACTATGGCAATCTCTTAGGGCATTTTAGTTTTTCCTTTCTAAGACTAGCCCAGTGAGTGGTTCATGTTTGCCCTTTACTACAGTCAACTGAATAATCTATCTGCAGAAATTGATGGGTAGAGTGGATAGTTAGATATCGTGACTACTTAGTTCAACCAATGAAAATATATTATTAATTAGAGTAGGGAGATATTAACAGGCTAAAAGATGCCTATCTATCTCATTAACAGGCACAAACAGAGTGACCTTCTCAACATATAAGTCCCTGAAAATAAAATAAAATAAATCATTTCACCTATTAAATTGAATAGTCCAATCTTAACTTATTGATACAGTGGAAAGAAACACATCTCTCATTTTTAGACAAAGTGACGTTGGGATGTGTAAACAATTATATGAACTAGTCTTTTTGCTGTAGAAAACACTGAACTTTAGTCTTGGTTCATATTTATTTGAATCAAGCTTCATATTTATTTGAATCAAATGCAATTTTGCTGTGAACTAGCAAAGTCATCTGCAAGACAAGTTTTGTAACTAATACTTGCGAGAAGGAGAATTTAGCACTACAGCACTACTGAATCAAAGATTCACCAAACACTCCAGAAAAAGATAAAACCAAAAAGAAGGGGTTCAAACAGCCACCTCTGAGACAAGGAAGAGCTGATATGTATGCTTCATTGGAGGCACGTTCCAGATTTAATAATCCTGCTGGACCCAAAATGTGAATTGAAACTCTCAGAATCACAGAATCACAGAATCAGAATGGAAAGGACCTTCAAGATCATCAAGT
>NW_010541286.1:41929-62944 GCF_000687285.1 Phaethon lepturus | reverse complement strand
CCCGCCGTTGCAAATGTGGGCTCCCGGCTGGTAATCTCCTCTCCCTGCTCTGAGCGCTTGTGCGTGGCTGGAGCTCCCTCTCTCTCAGGCTGCCGGCGCCACGCAGCACTGCACAGGCAGGACTGGAGTAAGGAGAAAAACAAGAGCAAACCCAGGCTCGAAATCTGAATCAGTACCAGCCACCGGCTCTCCGATTTTATCAACACAAATACAAGGAAGAGAAAGGAGAAAAAAAAAAAAAAATCGCCCGTAAGCTGCTAAATCAGTCGTGACTGCAGTGTGCACACCATTATTTTAGTCCTCGTGTTAGCTCCCTTCTCAGACTGAAGTTAGACATAGTAGGGGAAAATGCAATCTCGTTAAGAGTGCTTTATACCAAACCAAGAATTTCCTTAGCGGCGCCGGAGCCAAGCCAACGCTTCAGCTATTCCCCTTTGTCGTTTTCAAGAGATGAATGGTGAGCGTAGACCCGATCCTTCTTAAATCAGGACACCATCAGGTGACCAGCCTGTACTTCTAAATATAACACCACATTGTCCTGAGGAGCAGCTGCTTCGAAAGTTAACTGGGAACACCTACCGAGAGCCTGCAGCGTCAAGATACGTATCTGATCTACACCTCATCTGTCTGACGTGTGTACTGACCCCTCCAGTAGCAACTACCCGCTCCACAGAGGTACAGGGCCACATCCTCAGGACCCAGTCTATTTTACACCAGCAGAGAACCCGTCCCAGGGTATTTCGGGAAGCGGGTGGCTATCGGGTATTACATGATGGCCTTTTATCCTCGCCTTGCGTCCCCTTATTCCCCAGCAGGATTGTTAACTGTGGGAACCTGCACAGATCTCATTGCAACAATGTATTTGGACAAAGGACAAGGGCTAATCTCGCAATAGAGAAAAAAAGAGTCTCTGTCACACACCAAAGCTGTATGTTTACAACATACATCTCTAAAGATCCTTTAGTATTATTCTCAAAGCATGTCAAGTATTTGGGGGCCTTGTTGTCTTCTCAGGATGGTAGCAAATAAGGAGCATTTCTACTGAAACTATCACCATCAATGTTTAAAATTGAGGTAAATAATAAGACAATCATTGTTTACAATCATTTATTTATAATCATTTAAATATGGTCGACATTTTGGGGTGGAAGGATTTAAACATTCTGGATACTCATATAGTTTTAGCCTCATTACCAAAAAGCAGTGCTAACTGCAGACAGGCACTTTGGCGGGGGGGGCGGGGATCTGTTTGCACAGCCACAGTGGCTGCGGAACACGTACAAAGGTGGACTTCGCTGCAGAATTGCCCAGCGCAAAGCAATAAGCCCACGTAGATGACAAACCACCCTCTTGTCAGTTCGCCTGCGCAGTCACCGCCTCCCTCCACGCACAAAAAAGAACACAAGGCACAAAATTCTGTGCTTAAGAGCTTTTCCAGTTTGGGTGAAAGTAATTCCAGTACCACAGGCTGGAAAATGGCAAGATAAAAGTGAAAATAAAAATATCATTCATTCAGGCGCTACAGCACACTTGTACAAAATTACCAATAAATGACAGAGAAACCTTCCTGTGGTGGGTAATATTAAACAATACTGTTAGAAAATAACATTTCCCAATCTACCATCTCCAGATCTGTAAAGTGAAACTCAAAGCAAAACCAAACCATCTAAAAATAGAGAAAAGCTAACCCAAATACAAACATTTCACATGTGCTCTGAAGCTTACCGGAGCTGGACATTGGCAAAGAACCAAGGAAAACTAATTCCAGAGGTGTGGGCCCTTGACTCAGAAAGCTCTGCTCCTAATCCTAGAGAGTTTAACCCCAAAAACCAAAGAAACTTCTTAGATGGTTTGAGTGACCGTGATCATACATGAGAAGGGCAGGCCCTAGACTATATGAAAGTCAGTACAAAGATGTACAGTACTTGGCTGCTGAATTTCCAATTTCCCTTTATTTCTTTTCTCTTCTTTTCCCCATCTTTCCTTTCTGTACTGCAAAAGACTTACAATACTATTGCAAAAGTAAAATTATTACAAATAATTCATCACAACTATACGTTCCCAATTGTTCTCTGCACAAACGAGGTTTCTGCCTGGTTGCTGTTATTCAGTGGACTTCAAGATAATCCTAAGTAGAACATACTTTGTCAAGCTAAGGTAAAGGTCTCAATAATCATTGCAAATTTCTGTGGGAGAAATAATGGTCTTCAGGCCCAACATACTTTGACATACAAACAGTAACTACAAATCTAGGAGCACTAACAAACCAGAGAGGAAAACGAAATCGGAACCAGCAGGCTGAGGAGGTAAGAAATACGACCTCCTCCCAGGCTTCTAAGTGGTCCTTCTGAGAAGTATCGGGTTCCTCAGGTCCAGGCAGAAGCACATAAGCTTTTACCTTGAATTATTTTAGGGAAGCACTGAGAATGAGAGTGGGACTAAAAATTGTAATAATGCAACAAGCCACAGAGCTGAACAGTTGATCGCTATTGAGTAATGAAAAGTTTTCAGTACCTTCAGCTAACTTGGTACATACATCAAACGCAAAACATAAGTCCACAGAACAGTATTTGGAGCTGAGGTGGAAGAATGGCGAGCCAGAGTCCTATATCACATGGCAACTATCTTGGAAGACAATGCATTCAGAAGCAGAAACTAGGGAGTCTCAGTGGAGGGCAAGTCAATCCACACCAGGAAGGCCATGTTCGTAAAAAAACAACATTGTGTTGAATGCTTCCCAGATGTGCTGACAGATCAAAAAAAATTAGCACAGATCCTGCGATAGAACGAGAGGAAATGGCCTCAAGTTGTGCCGGGGAGGTTTAGATTGGATATTAGGAAAAATTTCTTCACTGAGAAGGTGGTCAGGCATTGGAACAGGCTGCCCAGGGACGTGGTGGAGTCGCCATCTCTGGAAGTGTTCAAAAAACCTGTGGATGTGGCGCTTCAGGACATGGTTTAGGGAACATGGTGGCGCTGGATTAATGGTTGGACTTGATGATCTCGAAGGTCCTTTCCAACATTAGTGATTCTGTGATTCTGTGATGTTCCCTGTGGTGAAACAGCTTATAATTTACCTTCTATATAGAATAATAAAGTACATTACTGAATATAGACTCCCTATTACCATACACAACATGCATTAAGAATTTCTGAGCCCAGACCTATTGTTCATTTTTCAAGAGAAACGGCATTAAAATATTGCTGGTGAAATCAATACTACAACTCATTAACACAAGCTCCCTGCTCCTGCATATTTCGCACTTGTGGGTTGTGCTGTAAAACAGGTGTAGGTGACTAAAGAGATTTCAGAGGGACTGACATTCTAAAATGCAAAAGGAAAACCTTTCAAGACCAACTACATTCTTCACGTTTCAAAAAATTAAAATTAGGGAGTGATGAGACTATGAATTTAATTACAGGCCAAGTATGGGAACAATTTGATGGAAAGGGTCAAAGATTGCTTCTTGTAGAAAACAGTGGCATTTTTGCATTCTTATTCTTGGTTATGATCAGATGATAGCACAGCATACGTTGTGAGCCACATGGCAGGGGAATCCTCTGTAGTCCTAATTAATGAGGCTAGAAATGGTGGGAATACATACACAAACTAAATTATTTGCTATATTGGGTTTCCATGCAAGGTTTTGGTAGCAGGGGGAGCTGCAGGGGTGGCTTCTGTGAGAAGCTGCTAGAAGCTTCCCCTATGTCTGACAGAGCCAACGCCAGCCGGCTCCAAGACGGACCCACTGCTGGCCAAGGACAAGTCAATAAGCGATGGTGGTAGCACCGCGGGGGTAAAATGTTTAAGAAGGACAAAAAATTGCACAATGGCAATTGCAGCCAGAGAGAGGAGTGAAAATATGTGAGAGCAACAGCTTTGCAGATACCAGGCTCAGTAAAGAAGGAGGTGGAAGAGGTGCTTGAGGCGCTGAAGCAGAGATTCCCCTGCAGCCTGTGGTGAAGAAAATGGTGAGGCAGGCTGTCCCTCTGCAGCCCATGGAGCTCCACACTGGAGCAGATCTCCACCTGTAGCCCATGGAGGACCCCATACCAGGGCAGATGGATGCCCAAAGGAGGCAGTGACCCCATGGGAAGCCCATGCTGGAGGAGGGTCCTGGCAGGACCTGTGGTCCCATGGGGAGAGGAGCCCATGCTGGAGCAGGTTTGCTGGCAGGACTTGTGACCCTGTGGGGGACCCAGGCTGGAGCAGTTTGTGAAGAGCTGCAGCCTGTGGGAAGGACTCATGTTGGAGAAGTTCGTGGAGAACTGTCTCCCATGGACGGGAACTCTACCAGGCTCAGTAAAGAAGGAGGTGGAAGAGGTGCTTGAGGCGCTGAAGCAGAGATTCCCCTGCAGCCTGTGGTGAAGAAAATGGTGAGGCAGGCTGTCCCTCTGCAGCCCATGGAGCTCCACACTGGAGCAGATCTCCACCTGTAGCCCATGGAGGACCCCATACCAGGGCAGATGGATGCCCAAAGGAGGCAGTGACCCCATGGGAAGCCCATGCTGGAGGAGGGTCCTGGCAGGACCTGTGGTCCCATGGAGAGAGGAGCCCATGCTGGAGCAGGTTTGCTGGCAGGACTTGTGACCCTGTGGGGGACCCAGGCTGGAGCAGCCTGTTCCTGAAGGACAGCACCCTGTGGAAGGCACCCAGGCTGGAGCAGTTTGTGAAGAGCTGCAGCCTGTGGGAAGGACTCATGTTGGAGAAGTTCGTGGAGAACTGTCTCCCATGGACGGGAACTCACGCTGGAGCGGGGGAAGAGTGTGAGGAGTCCTGTTCCTGAGGAGGAAGGAGCAGCAGAGACAACGTGTTATGAACTGACCGCAACACCCATTCCCTGTCCCCTGCGCTACTCGGAGGGAGGAGGTAGAGAAAATTGGGAGCGAAGTTGAGCCTGGGAAGAAGAAAAGGGTGGGGGGAAGTTATTTTAAGATTTGGTTTTAATTCTCATTACACTACTCTAATTTGATTCATAATAAATTAAATTAATTTTTCCCCAAATTGAGTCTGTTTTGCCTGTGACAGTAATTGCTGAATGATTCCTCCCTTTCTTTATCTCAACCCATGAGCCCTTCATCATATTTTTCTCCCCCTGTCCAGCTGAGGAAGGGAGTGATAGAGCAGCTTGGTGGGCACCTGGTGTTCAGCCAAGGTCAACCCTCCACATTTGCCTACAATCACATAGTAGTTCAGTGGCAGATTAAACAGAACATTTATGCCCTTTCCATGGTCTCTTATTTCAGTCATTTGCTTCATTTAGCAATTTGTCACTTTTTCTTATGAATAGTTTTAAGATAACTGCTCAGAAATTGAGTCATTTATTGATGTTTACTTACATAATAATTCTTGTTCAAATACATTTTCAGGTCTTTCTCAAGCACATTTATATTTTTGTTAATGCGGATAAACTGAAGATGTTGCATGTCAAATGCACAAAAATGGCGATTACAAGTTAGCAGGATATATACAATCTTTATTAAAACAGAGCTATCATTGTATGAGAGATGCAGCATTCGGCTTTCTGCTGCCTCACCTATCTGTTGGTTCAGGATTCACCTACTCACTGCATTCAACATTTGAATAATTTTGACCTTTTACCACCCTTAGACAATTCAAATCAAAGGTTTCCTGTTGTCAACACAAGCTCCTTGGGGCCTCACTCAACACTGTATCTGTCAACTTGCATTCTAGGCTATTTCATTTCTTGCTTGGGAGTTGCAAACAGAGTTGCTTTCTCATGAAGACTCTGACCTTATCGATAATTCCCTCTGTACTATACATTTCACAGTGGCTGACACAGATGTTCATTGAGTCATTTTCCCACCCATCGATGTCTGCTTCTGTTCTCTAAGGTGCTTTACTGCAAGTATGGAAACATTCAGTAACCTGGGGGCTCCTGTAACTTTCAAGATCTATCTACGCAAGTATCTTCTGTCTCAGAAAGTCTGTAATAGTATACGCTTAATAAATGCTATCCTAAAAGAATTATGTTGCATGGTGATATAAAGACATGCTGGATATTCTTAGAGAGTACAAGCTGAAATACTATTTGAACTCCACCATTCTCTACACAGCCCAGCATCAAAATGGATACATTACAAGCTGCATTTTCAAAAGCATCTTGTCTTCTACCTTTCCACCCACAATTTTGATAATACCAGTTCTCCCCTGCATTCTAACATTTTTGCTCACAAGTACTGAAACCACGAAGAATGGCTGCACAACTCAAGCCTTGAGTGACATTTTTTGAGCCTTTTAAAGACTTATCTCTGTTCCTTTTTTGGAACAAAAAGTCTTGTAACCCTTGGAAGCTCTCCTGAGCTCCTACAGCTCCTTTTCTAGAAAGGCACCAAAATAGAATTGATAGACTTCATGATTTTAAACATGAACACATCTCTTTGCAGTTTATATACTATGTAACTGACAAACAAAACTGTTCTGGTTGTAGCCAGAGCTTCATCCTTCCTTGCCCAAGATATTGCAAAGAGAACAACAGCCATGCAGACCCTACACTCACTTTCCAAAGCAGTGTCATGATTTGAGCACGTATCTATTCTGCAGGGTGTATGTAAGGCTTTATTGCCCTCAAAATTGCTGTGTGAGGTGGAAGAAGCAGCAGCTTCTGCTGACTTTTCTGAGAGTTGGCCTGGGCTAATAGATAGTCAAGACATCACTGGGTGGGACAGAAATCCTAACCTAGCAGAGTCAAAAAAAGGAAACACAGCTCTGAGACAAATAAGCAGGCAGCAGAGCCACACAGACGTTTGTTTCACACAATCTGAAAACATCTGTATTTCAATGGGTGATGCTGCAGTCTTCTCAGTTCCTGTGGTAAGCCTGGATCTGTGCCAAATTGAAAAATTTGACCTAGTTTTCTTTTTTGGGGGGAAAGGAAAGCATCCACTGAGTTCACTAAACTTAGAAAATGGGGGAAAAGGTAATTTGTCATAACAATCATTTGTTAGAAACAAATAAACAAAAGGGAGATGTATTAAAACAAGGGGGAAAGAATTGGTCTGTACTGTTTCTTAATGGATGCCAAATCTTCATTGCCAGAGATGAAATTTTCAGGAGCAGACAAAGGCATGAGAATGCTCTACAAGGGATACAACATCTCCAGTGGCAGCCAAGGGTCAGTGTGTAAGGACTGGTCCAGTGAAGTTCAGCGTCCCACTAACAGGGAGAGACAGAGATAACAAGAATATGCGTGGGCTTAGCCCTCAGGCATTTCTGCTTCACCAGCTGACTTGAAGCCCACACACAGCACACAGCTCTGCTGTGCAAAGTGCAGAGAAGATCTGTGTAGGAACTAGTGCAGGTCTTAGGACCACTAACTCCTGTCCAATTTTCCATGCCATGGATTGTTCCTATGTGCTTTAATTTCTGATGTGCCCAGTAGGATCCTAAAGAAACATTCCTCAGAGCTGGAACATGTCATGGGCTAAGGAGAATGCCCAGAACAGTTAGGTGTTTAGTTCCACTGATCCCTTTCTTCCTTGGTTTTGGTTTTTTTTTTCCCTCTCCCAATCTCTTTTCACTGCTTCTGTCCCTTGTAGTGGAGAGAAGCATAAGGGCTCAATGTGCTAACAGCATCTTTTTTTTTTTTTTTTTGTAGCAGACTGCATATATATATATGCAAATATAGTTTTGAGCTGGTGGTGATGGGTTTTGTTTAAAACTTTCAAAACTGAAGTCTGGAGAATTTTCTTGATGATGAAAATAGATGAGTAACCCATTTGGTAGTAACCGTGTAAACAATATGCACAAAACCACTTTATTAAAATGTTTCTGCCTTTGATTTGTAAACTAATGCATACTGCTCAATTTGACTACTTCTCCCAACTTCTGCTAACTCTCTGGCCCTGCTAGAATATGCCCCATTCTCCCCTTGTTTCTTCTGCAGATTGGAAATACATTTAAATTCACCAAATTTCTTAGAGTAAAAAAAAAAAGGTGTGTTAAGCATAAATTAAAGAAACAAAGTATGATTAAGCATCAGTAAGACCTAACACAATTCATTACATCTTCTTAAAACTAAAAATTGAAATGAAAACTAAAAAAGAAGTATGTACATTATCAATTACTCTTCTATTCAAATGCTGGGACTTGAGTTTAGGGTTTTACAGTTTTGTCCACTATATTCAGGTCTTAATCTGCAACTGGCTGAATCCAGTGAGTCAGAAAGTATGTATTTAGACACTATAGTCTTCACCATTTTAATTAATCTTTAGGAAAGAGTCTGACTTTACTGTCTCTGCCTAGAATAAACCTGTTTTGATGTCAATACTACAACTACAAGGTGGAATGAAGGACTGGGCTTTGAAGGCGAAACACAAAATCCCGAACTTTCCCTTTCCAAAATAATTTTAAATTCCATAAATAATTTCAATATATGCATACTTTGGATCTAGCAATGTCTCCTTAATTGTAAAGGCTACATTTTCTCTATCTCTGCTTTTGCAGGATGCTATAGTGGGGAAAAAACAAAACTAGTAAAAATTTTAAAGAAACATTTGCTGAGTGGAATATCATACATTTTCCAAAAGAAACATAAGAAATGTATTTTTGCTTAATTTTTCTACCCACAATTGTTGAGTTAAAAACAGACATTGGAACAACTGAATATGAAGCAAGTTAATGAGGATACATGAGAAGACTATAAGATGCAAAAACCTAGGAAACTGATGAAAGTGAAAAACCCTGCAAATGCTTTTCTGACTTTGAATGGCAAACTCAAGAGAGATGAAAGATGAATGCATCAAAAAGAACATCCTTTTGTTCCTTGAAAGAACAGGTTATTGTCTACTTTTATTTCTTGGACAACATCACTGGTACTACACTCACAAAAAACAATGGAAGACATGTCCCTGCCCCAAGGAGTGTACAGTCAAAAAGCCAATGGAAAAATGTCCAGTAATTTCAAAATTAGTAGGATTAGACCCAAAATGAGGCAAATGTACTTGAGTAGCAATGCCTGCCAGCATATTAGCAATAGTTCAGCAAAAGACAACAGTCAGCCTAGCCATTCAAAGACATGTTTTGATGACAGATTAAAAGTAAATAGATATGGTAATGGATATAAACTGAATGAAAATAAACTGAAGCTGCAAGGAAACGTTCTGATTAAAAAGCTGATGTTCTCAGGTCAAATATGCTGTCAACAGGGTATGACACTTAAGGTCTCAAAAAACACTCAGGGCTAAACTTCAACTTTGTGCATGCAAATCACTGGTGTGTGTGGTTGTTTATCACTGTCACTTGTACAAGCAAATGATAGAATTTACATCTGTAAAAGCCCATTTGTGCTTAGTTTGTATTCAGTTAGCACAAACAGCTGAGGTTTGTATGCATATCTGTGTATTTTATCATTTGATTGCAGAAAAAGCAGTGCTCAAAATTGTATCTGAAAAATAGATGTCATATTTCAAAAATCTGGTTCTGAGTAGTACTCAGCAAAAGCAAAAAAACCCAGTGCAATGCTGCAGATACAATCTAATCTATTTCCAGCAATAGCACCAAAATAAGATAACACAATTTAAGATCAAAAAAACAAGATGCCAGGCATCATGTAGATGTTAGTGTGTGTTTGTCTGTTTCCTTTATTGTGCCCTTTAATTGACAGGGAAGTAGTTCATAATTTTGACAGTTGAAAGGGGTCAGTTAACTTCAGAGAATTTACTACTCCTTTGCTACAACTAGGTACAATTCATAACTCTTAGTACTCTTGTTTGATCCTGCCTACAGACTCATGGCATGCCTGTACTTTACAATGGTGCCAGTCATGTAACCAGAAGTAAAATTCCTGGATCAGGACAAGTGTGAGGCGGAGTGAGTCAGCTAACATCTCCCTATGCCACCTTCAGCATTGAGCTAGGTCCTTCACTGAATTCTGCATCAGCACAAACCCAGCTATCCCAGCCCAATGGATCCCAATTCACTGGGATCCATTGGGTTCTGCCTATTTGTCTTTAAAATATATTACTTCATTATTTATATGTGTTTGACAGGATATTGTAGCAAGAGCTAGAGAAAATTTATTTAGAGTGAATGCTTAGATTCTGAAACACAAGACTCAATTGCCAGGGAAAAGACCTGTTCACTGTCCAGTTTAACTCTTGCACTTGCCTCTTAAGAGACAATGTTATCCCTCATACAATAAATGACATTCACTCATAGTCTGTGAGCTTACCTGTTCAGCTATTCGTCTCAGTTCATATGAGCACCAGGAGAACTCTCAGCTGCAGAAAACAGTTGAAGTCAGAGACCAATAGCAATCTGAGAGATTTTATTTATACTTCTTCATCAGCCACTTAATATTCTCAACTTCCAAATGGTACTTTCCTTTGACCTACCTGTACCTACCTCACTTGAAATTTGGTTTCCACAGTTGAGACTTCAGACCTCTGGAAACAGTGTGCCAGCATGTGAAACCTGAGTCCTCATATCATTCTCTGTACATGTAAAACTAGTCAGGATTCAAACCCTGAACAGTAGTAGCTCTTAAATTACCTTGTGTTCTCATGAAAGTCAGTTCACAGCTGAACATAAGGTAAACGGTATTCCCCCAAAGCAGAATTTAGCATACTTTTAAGTATATATACTTTCAATTATTTAGTATACTTTCAAAAATTCAAGTTTGAGAGCTGAGGGCATGTCCATGAAGGCAGAGCCTATGTGAAGTAGATCTAGTGAATGTGTTCTTGTTTAATGCAAGAGCTTCGTCTGGAAGATAGTGAAAGAGCTAAACAGCTATTATTAGAAATAATAGAGCTGTACATTAACCTGAGCAGGTCTGGTACTGGGAAAACCCCTATCTTCTTAGAACTAAGCAACTGCAAGATGCCTGCTTTTTCTCGTGTCATTATCACATTGATGTCTCACAATAACAAAACAATTTTGCAGAAAAAAAGTATATTATGTGCCTTCTGTGAAATCAATTTGCATTTCTATTACTTTCTAATGAGAAACATTACAGTTTACATATTTGGCTATATTTATACAGATTTTAAAAGCATGTCAAGTTATCTGCTTTGCTAACCCTACAGTAACTGCTCTGGAATAATTATTTGTGTGTTTATTATATTAGGCACTTCTGTCTTTTCTAAAGCAAATTAGAAGAAAATTAGGAATTGACATCCTAGATAAGACCAACAGTCCTCCTGCTCCAATACCCTGACAGTGCCCAGTGCCAAATGCTCGTCAAAGGAAAATAAGTAGGCAAAAGTATTGAATAAGTATACAACAACTAGTCTGTACTAGACATTTCCTCTTAATTCCCACCATGCTGTCATTAATTTACGCAAAAAATAACAAATTTTATCTACCGTGTAAAAAACATTTCTTACAGTAACTCCTGTAACTGTTGATGATCTTTTTACCCATATAAAGGTCTAATACTCTGAGAATCTTATAAGGCTTTTTGAAAATCCGAAATAAGGTACAGCAAAGCAAATGCAAATCCGTAGACATTACTTTTTCAAACAACATGGCTAATGACTCAGTGTTGTTTAGATATGCTTTTTGATTTCTGCAGCTGCATCTTCCAGTGCTGTGCTATCAGTCAGACTAAAGTTCTAAACAATCTGGTGATTTTACAGGCCTGTGACATCTAATAGCTGATTTATTTTTTTCTGCCTGTCACAACAACATAACCATCTATTTAAGGAGAACATTCAAGCTCTTATTTAAGATTTTCCTTCTACTAAAGCAACCTGTATTCTGGGATATGATTCAGAGGGATGGGAGGGTTAAATAGGTACAAGCTGACAATTTTGCCTTTTGGTCATTCTTTCTCGACAAACTAACTTCAAGAATGCCAAGTTGAGAACTTTCTTATTCTCTGTTCAGGAAATACTTAATATGTTTCAAGAATATCTGCAGCCTACATAAAAGCAAAGAGGAAAAGAAAATATTAAATCTAATCTCTATGTTTCATTAAAAAAATCCACTCAGATGACCCTGTGTATTTGTGCATTTAAACACATGGGCATATATCAGTATATAAAGCACACACATATATAAACATATATTTCTATATTCTGTATTATACAGACAAACCTACACCCCCATATGTGAAAAGGAATATGGGGTAGATGGCAAACAAAAACATCCCTGCTTCTTAGCTCAGTCCCATTTGTCATGTTTCAGGGTGAGCTAGAACTATTTACAGGCAAGAAATGCCAAAGCATTGGGAAAAAGTAATACTCTCAAGGGGGAAAAAAGGAGTGTTTGTTAATGGAAATTGGAAAATTCCTTTGAAACACAAAGGAGAATTGAAAGCAGTCTCCAGGGGAAAAAACAGAATAAAATCTTGATTGCTGAAACAATTCTAAAATGTTGGAGGAAGAAATTAATCTGAGCTGAAACTTGCTAATTGGTGTAGCTGGTTATGGACAAGTATTAAAAGAATAGCAGCCTGATTCAGAGAGCCTAGACTAAGTTTAAATGCAATGATGTAGCAGACTGGCTGAAGAACAAGTTTATGATTCAGGAGTAGCAAACAGAAGAGATATGAATTGAAAAGATGTAGGACCATATTGTCCATACATGCCCTCAAGTGGAAATTCAGAAAATCTAGAAAGTTAAAATGACAGGTATTGGTTTCACTAAAAAGATGAAAAGATACTGTTAAATTGGAAGATCTCATTTGGCCAGTTATAGGTAACAAGTTTAGTATGTATTACTTGTCATAATACAAAGAATTCTTAATTTCTTGAGCTGAAATTTGACAGTTCAGGTCTTCAAGTGAATTCATGAAAGGGTGCTGATACAGCGCTGGTGTATATTTTAAGAGTTCTGAGGAAAAAAATTCTCTGGAGTAATTCCTTTTTCAAAATGAAAACTTGAATTTTGGCACAGCAACCAAGTTATCTGTACTAGTTAAAATACAACTTCTTATCTCATTAATACTTGACTAAAGAGATTTTGTCTTCAGGAGGCAACTGAAAGGAATGAGATGTTAGGGACAAAGTGAAAAAGGACAGTCTTTATGAGTGATGGTGGTAGTTTGATGAGTGTTCTTCTTTAGAAGGAATTTTATGTCAATAAGCATTTTCTCTACGCTGGAAAATAGAGGTTTCAAAACAAAATAGTTCAAAGAGGAGAGAAGTTTTTAAAGTTTCTCTTGAAATCCACCGTTTGGATAAAACAGTTTCCTCTTAATGTTCAGGTGCTCATTGGTAATCAAATTTTGGTTTTACTTCTCATCATTTAACATCTCTAATAACCAGGACACACTCAACATTGTTTATTATCTTGAAAACTTTTCAGTTGTCTGAAAGCTCTAAGTTTTAGGAAAAAATATTCATCCCGACTGCAAAAGATAATTAACGTGTTAAGTACAATTAAAGGGTAAAGGAAATGCAGCTACATTACATCACTCAAACTGGCTTACAATCAAACCATCTTAAAAAAAGCCTCACAGTAATACTTCAAGATTTTCACAGTCTGAGAAAAGATGTACCTAGTACAATATCCAAAGGGATTAAGGTGGATTCAGTTTTTATAGACATAAGATAGTCAAAGGGAAATCTTTTAGAAGCTTTATTGGAAGGCTTCAGAATCTAGCTTCACAGACTTCCAGCTAGCAGACGATGATATAGCCTATTTGTAAACAAATGGTTATTCATTAGCTATGATGTCTGGGAAATGAAAATTGCTTGGGATTTATGAGTAAGTCATCTAATTTCTCTTAGTTGTGGCAATGACTCAATTTTCCCAGCTACAGTGGAGTTTCAGTATGTTCCACCACCAATCTTGCAATAGACTTTATCACTTGGATGTTTGTTTTTTTTCTTAATTCTTAGCAACTGTGGTCATAAGACATGGTATCTGTGGGGAGCTTTTACTATGAGAAAGCATTGTGTATTTAGCAGAACTGTAGTCAAAATATTCTTTCCTATTTAATTACAAAACTCTGTTTGTAATTTTATGTAGAAGTAAATATCAGTGCTATTTAGAATGACAGCAAGCAAGAAATAGTAAATAGTAAACAGTAAAAAAAGAAAAGTATTAAGGTTGCAAAATAGCCCAGTTAGTGCTACTGTACAAAGGCAAAGGAAACTCCTCAATGCTTACCAACACGTCCCAAGTTTGTAAATGCAGAGCACCATGCGGTATATGGGAATGGGTCGATTCCTGTCTGCAGAGCTCTAGTAAATTGAGCAGCAGAGCTGAATGACCAGAGAGAAATCTACTGAGTTTTGGTCCTTAGTTCTTGCAAACTTTTCATCACTGAACATTTTTCAGGCACCTGCATTTTGAGCTTACACACATATCCCTGTCTTTTAAGCTCTCTGAGTTTGAATGTATCTTAAATACTCTCTTCCCTTGGATATTCTGATTTAGAGTTTCCCTCCTCAGAGACATGTGACAACAGAAACACAAAGCATGTAGACTCTAAGGGTATTCTAAGAATGACCAATTCATATGGGGTTTCAGTGAAAAACTTGCCGTTATGAATTTTCAATGAAGTAAGCATACATTAAGCATAAAAAGCCTAAAGAACAATAAGACTATGTTTGGAAAGTCAATGCAACTTCCTAGCTTTTAAAAAGCAAAAATTATAAACAGAAGTTACATCACACGCACGTACTCTCAACTGGTTTGAGTTTTTAGGTGCAGCACAGACCTCTGACGTGCAATCTAGAGAAGTATTTGAGTAGTGAAAAGCTGTCACTCTTCTGTGAATCAGCCACAAGAGGCAGGCGAGACATGCATTTCATCTGGCCTACAGAATTATTACCTGGTGGGAGCAAAAGACTAGCTCTAGGGGGCAGGCAAAGGTATATACCTACCTATAATTTTCCAAACATAAATCCTCCACTGGTCCAATTTCCAGTACATCCATATTACAGTCGTAGATTTCCTGCTGGCCTTCCCAGTCAAATAATTCCTTCCTGAGATCCAGACCATTTCCACTTCTCTCTATTATTTTTACATTTTACCTCCAGTTTTCTCTGTCTTCACATCTTTTGGCTAAAAATTTAAGTTGCTCTCTCCTCCTGCGCTCCATCGTTGTCCCCATCCTTGCAAGACTCAGATCCAGCTCCTACTGCTTCACTTAGGCAGTTTTCCTTTTATTGCTGTGGCATCAGCAGGGGTTCTTTGACACTAAAAGAGAGATAATCTGCTGCTACAAGCTCTGTTCTCCAAACCACAATACTTGTCAAAAGAGAGGAGGAATTGTACAAAGTCCCACTCAGCCCCTTCAGTCCAGGCAAGGAGCAGACCTAGTGTAGATGAAGCTTTGGCGAAGATAGCTGCCAAACCCTAATGGTGAAAAACATGGAAGGTTTTTCTGTTTTGTTTGGTTTTTTGGGGTTTTTTTTCCCAGCAGGTTATAAATGCAAGCCAAATGTAGGCAGATTTTCACAGGATAGCTCCTGCCAAATTTTAGGCCACTGCTCCAGAACATGAAGATAATACTATTTCCTTGGTAATCGTAAACATTTTTCATAGGGGCAGAAATACTTTCCTATGAAACCTATTGTAAGGCATAGATGCGCCCTGCCTGCATAAGCCATCCAAAACAAGTAAAGAACTACATGCATTTCAGCCTGAGGCAGACACCTGCCATGGAAAACTTCAACTTGAGTATTTAAAATTTAGCAAAATTTTTTTTTGCTAAAAAAACCTATCTTAGGTTAAGACACAATAATGGGAAGATACAATGTCTTAAATATAGAGATTTCTTATTCTGCCAATTATATGTGTTTATTTTAGATTTTGGCTGTACCAGTATTTCCTCTGAAACCCAGTACTGTGGTTATCGAGTTATTTCCTCTCAAGGGGATGAGAGTCATTTTGCAGACAATCTTAAAAACAGAATTTAACAAGAGTTGTCTTCTTTTTCTTCACGGGCATGGGAGATACTTCAAAGAGGCTAAACTGTGAACTGAACAAAGCTTGTTTTAATAATTTTTGTGTATGCATTTGCAAGGCATCTGAAAAAATACCCATGTGATTTCTTGAGTTGCAGTGATACTGGATGTGTTTCCCAAGATGAGATTAGGCAGATTACCTTGGGTTTGCTCCACAGGGGACAGGTCAACTACCTTTATTGCATGCCATCAGCAATGTGCCACTGAGGCATTTCCAGAAGATTAAATACTTCTCAGGATTAAGAGGCCTGGTTAAAATGGAAAATTTCCTTTTTTGTTTTTGCTGCATGTAATACCTATTAGGGGGCTGTAAAGGGGATTATGGAATCTTAAATCATCAACAGTATCGTTTGCTGAGGTCTTTTTGTTCTTTTTGCTTATATGTATGGAATTATGTGCATTTACAAATTGTATATGCATGTAAATACCTATTAAAATAAATGCAGAATAATATGTTGTTTAACCTCCCTAGACAACTGCTGCATTTCTCAAGTCACTGGGCCAGTTAAGTTTTGCTTTGTGGTTGGGGATGACAGTTGGTATAAGTATTAAAGAGATTTCCAAAGAGTCAAATGATTGCTTATCAGCAAGTACTTCATGCAACTCCATAATACTTCCCTGTTTTTTAATAAATGAGGTTCCTTAAAAATTCCTTTTAGAATCAAGAAAAATGAGGTTTAAAAACTATGTTAACAATGGTAAACTCTATTTCCTGTTAATTATTTCTCAGCCTCACACAGTCACTCTTTCAGTTTATATCATCTGACAGAATAATAAAAGATTCACATATTTTGGAATTTACTCTTTTTGATTGAAATGTTGTTGAGTACATGATACGGTATCTCAGTGAAGCAAATAATCATGTAAGCGATTACCAAAGCTTTGCATGACACATCCATATTTTTAGTATTACACTTTTTTGGTGGAAACAGTTGTAACCTTCCACCCCTTTGTTTTCTCATCACACAAATGAAGGCTGGCACAAGGTACGTGATTTCACAACATGACAGGTCAGTGTCAGAGACTGCAGGACTATGGATGGAGGATCTTATTTTTGGCAGAAGTCTCATACAGTCCCCCCCCGCCTTTATCTTTCCAACTATTTTACTCCTGAATCTGACCCCATCTTTAAAATGGGAGTCATGTGGTGAAGCACAGAAACTCAGATGGCATAGAACTGTTCTGAAATTTTTACTCCCAATACATCTCCGCTAGAACTTTTTTACTTAAGAAAATCAGTCACAGATCAGGGCCCCATTGTGCTAGGAGCTGTACCAAAAAAGAGAACAAAGATGACTCCTACTCCAAAGAAGAAATATAAAAAAGAAGACTGGGGGGAGATGTAATAATGCTAAAAGATATTTATAGGCAGTTAGGCATTAGTATAAGCATTAGTAGGCATTAATGCTTTATAGAAAGATAAATTTTTACATTAGAGACAATGCTGTATAAATTAAGGCTTTTAATGTAGGTAGAACAAAAATGTCTAAGGAATTGCCAGCGGTAATAGTCAAGTGACCAGTAGCACTGTACTTTCCACTCTGCTCGAATTAATCTCAAACTGAATTATTCTAGCTGGAGAAAGGCTGACAAAAATAGGTGCATCCACCTGCCACATTTGTACTAGCGCTGCTTCAGGTTAGTGCTTAAATGATAAAATGGGGCCCTGCCCTGAGAGAACATTCCACTGGCACTGATCTCATGTTCATGCTCACCTTCCCAGCTGCAGATATGTTAAGATCCTTGCTTCTTTGCAGCTTAGTGTTTAGAACTTGGATAAGGTTTTTGCCTAACAGCTGGCCAACTGTCAACATTTTTCCGCTACTTTAGAACTCTTTTTTTTTGTGATAGGGTTGCTGTCTGTCTGCCAAGCTTATCAATAGTGCACTGCATTATGTATTTCTTTTACAAAATATTTATATTGCATTGCTTTTTAAATTATTTGTTCCATCTCATGTCTCCTGTTTTCAAAGTTTTTTTTAAGTCTCAGTCCTTTGAAATATTTTGTTTCTTTGGGGCAGGAACATTGAACTCTTCCTGATGCCCAGCTCAAGTGTGGAAAACACCACGACATATCACATATACTAAGTTTTGGATATTGAAATGTCAAGTGCAATTCTGAGGAAGGTATGAAGGACACACAGTGCCTAAGGAGACAGACTGAAGTACCATTTCCAGAGAAAGACACCTGCAGCCAGAAGGGATGAATGCAATCATGGCGTAAAATAAAGCTGTTCAAACCTGGCAGCACCCTTGGAAGATGATAGCTGTGCAAACTTTCGATGTTTGAGTATATGTGCACACCAAAATGACATACAACTGTAGAATATTCTAGTGACAACAGCAGTGGAGATTTCCAGTACATTCAGCATGCTTTGGCAGGCAGGGTATATATCCAAGGTTTCTTTAAGAGTTAGCACGTACTAACATTCTAATGTCATCTTCTCATTTACTCACATTAAACTGTTCAGGTACTCTTTCATACGCCAATTTCCATTTTATTGTACAGTATAAATTTTGATCACTTCATTTATGGTATTTACTCTTGAGATACTACAGAATGCTTATTAAGTTCTCTTCAGTTATCTGTTAGACATGATATATATAGGCTTCATCTCTGGTTTTGTGGTGTGTATGTTTAAAGCCCATTTTTTAAGGCCCATAGCTGTCTCAGGCCCACACTGTTTGGATACGAATGATATGTTTATTGTGAACTTTAAGTGAGATAGATTTGGACCATGCTGCAGACTTAAAACTTAGATCAAGTCCTAGCAAGTTGGAGTATGCTTCTGTCTGAATTATACATTGGCCAAGCATCAGCTGCCTTGCACTGACATAACACAAGTCAGCTATGTGAATCTTCCTAGGAGGGTCCTAATGTTGTGAAATACAAAGGCAGAAGGATCTGTAGGTTGTTTGAGCTTCAGAAGCCTTTCTAAGCCTGGAGGGTATGCTACAGGTGTCCTATATTTGACCATGCAAAGCACTGAGACACATCAAGAGGCACGGCAGATTTAGAGAGCTCCGTGGTCCAGCCCCTAAGGTACAATGTAGACATAATCATATTCATGAACATATGTCTAGTTCTTTTACTCTTTTCCACAAGCCAATCCTTACAGTTTCAAAAAGTTTTTCCATTTCAACTCTTCCTTGCCGGGAAAAGAAAGCTCTGAGATGCTTATAGCTAATAACGATATTAAATACTAACAGTATTATTATTACAGTGTTCCACCTGCTCTCTCCTCCTCCACCACTGCCCTAGCAACTCACTCGTTCAGTCCTGACTTGAGTGGAGCACTGCAGTTTCTTTCTAGCTCCTCCAGTGCTGGAGAGAAACTGCAGCGCTGTGCAGCACCTGAAAATATGAGTGCGAACAATATGCTTTGCAGCTCTCAGGTTGGCAGCATGCCCCACCATATGACCCAGGCTGCAGGGAATGACCTGAAACAACGAAAATGGGACACAGCCTCCCCCTCTGCCATTAACAGCTGTACTGCATCTACCTCTGGCCTCAAAGATATGGTGAGGGATCATCGTTTCTCTGCTTATAGCAATGCAGCTCACATTGTGCGTTAACTTCGAGCACAACAAAAATGCTGCATTGTGGTGATACATCCTCTTTTGCAACCAGCTCACAAAGTGGCGAGGCAAACTTGAGAGAACAAGATGCACTATCCTGAAAGATGATACAGTTTATTTATGTGCTCTGCAGACCAGAGAGCTGCAGAAGGGAATTTGCCTCCCAAATCAAATTGCTTGTTTTCCTCCATGTTCCAGTTCACATTCATATACAATTTGCAGTTCAATTACTGTCCCTGTAGCTTCTTTAGTGTCACTACCTGCCATATTTCTAATAGTGAACTTTTTTCATATTATTTTTCTCTACATAATTAGCTTTGAATTTTCTAAGCAAAATTTTACTTGTTTTACTTATTTCCTTCCTGTATTTGTAACCTTTCACTCTTCTGTATTATCTCTGCTTTCACTAATATTTGCAATACCTTCTAATCTACCATCATCTGTGAAACTTGCTATCTTCTTTTTAACACCGCCCTCTTTCAGATTATTAACAATTATGTTAAATAAGACATGTTGAAGAGATTGTGCATTTTCTTTCCTTGCATTCCCAATGACTATTTGCAACATGCAACCTGAAGAAATCTGTTTCCTAAAGATTGTTTTGAATAAATGGTGGCACAGATTGCCTCGGGAGCATACTGTGTTCTGAGGAACTGGCACCTCTCTGATCTTCCATTAACGAAAACCACTCCTACTTTATTCTCAAAAAGTTCACTAACTCAAGTTTTACTAAATTTAAGTAGAAGATTTGTAGATTGTAGATGTAGCTAGAGACTTTATAAATCCACTGTACTGGATTTACAGTACAGTGTAAATCTGTACTGTAAATGTGTGCTTTAAAATTTAAGTAGAAGATTTGTAGATTGTAGATGTAGCTAGAGACTTTATAAATCCACTGTACTGGATTTATAGAAAGTGTGCCCTTTTGTGCTTTACATCTATGCTAGCAATTACTAGAGTTCAAGTTTGAACTGGATATAGTTGATTTCACTACCTGTTCTCATTCAGAGCTAGTCATGGCTTCAAAAATAACGTGAAACGTGCATAAACGGGAACAGTCATCAAAAGAAGGAATCACCTGCAACCATTATTCCTGCCCTTGCTCTATTCCTTCTCTTATGTCATCAGTTTTATTTATGCTGCTACATGGTGAACTGGATCAGCAAAGTAACCTGGGAAAATGCTAATTCTTTGCTGGAGTGGATATGGGTTTAATTTTGACCCAGATTGGTTTTCTGATCTGATTTACTAAACACCCACACAAATACTCAAGCTGCATCAAGTGACACCGACCAAAACAAAGCACCAAAGTCAGAAGTACAAGTCACTGAAGCAATGTCAATCTGATGCTTTGAGGCTACGATATTAGGAAACTGTGCGATTAAAATCAAGTGGTACCTAAAACACATCGGTGGTCCTACCATAGCAAACTGTGATGACAAGGCAATCATGAGAGATTTCCTGGAAATCACCAATCTAGGTAGCATAATTACTAAAATAGGGTAAACTACTAGCTATTGAGTAAAAACATAAAACCTTATTTTTTCCTTA
>NW_010541286.1:33951-41898 GCF_000687285.1 Phaethon lepturus | reverse complement strand
TTCCCTAGTCTGTGAAGAAGCTATTTATTAAAACCTTGTTTATTTTGGTTTAAGCACTTTTAATGCTCAGAATTCTGACTTTACCTCATGGCTACTTTATTTTTCTTACTAATTTCTTGTGAGAGATTTTATCAGAAATCCTTTTGAAAAATCAAAGTAAATTACTTCCTCAAGATGCCCTTTACACACTGTACTGTTGACTCAAAGAATTCAGCAGGTCAAGAATGCATGATTTACTCTTGTGGCAACCAGGCTGGTTTGATCTTATCAGCATATATTTATCCAAGCATTCATTACTTTGTCCTTAATTATACTCTATCAGTTTTTCTAATACTGAAGAGAAGTTTGCCAGACTGCAAACTGTGATAGCTGTAGTCATTCTTGAATCCTTTTAAAAGATGGTAACAGTGCTAGACACTTTTCAAACATGGAATTTTTTTACTTTTAAGAACATATAGGTTTTATAGTTTCACTTTCACATTTTATGTTATTGTTTTGCTCTTAAAGTTCTTTTGTCTTTCATTCACAAGCAAAATGTAGCAATGTAGTAGTATTTTCAAAGATAACGTGTTTGCTTGAGGCCATAAAAATTACTATAAGACAACTGGCCTAAATGAGGTGATGTATATGAATATGTAATTACCTGAATCTTTAAAAAAACTCAGTAACAACAGCTGTCAGAAATAGAAATGTTTTGAGAATCATTTCACCAATATGCTTATTTTTAAAAAGTCTCAAAAATAATTATTTTTAATTATTGCAAAGATAGCATAAAATACTTTTAAAGGCTTTTCATTGAAAAATTTGTGTGTGATGACCATTTATCCTGTAGAATAGTGAAGTGAAAGCCTTCACATTTAATACTAATATTTTATCTGTCTTTTTCTGCCTCTTTCTTAATTCCATTTTTATCCATTTTGTTCTTTTTCTCTTTTCCTACCATACTCCTGGGGGCAGGAGGAAAGAGGTGTGCTTTGATCTTTATTGTATTTTGTATGTTTTTCTTTTTAAGTACAGTTTTATTTGTAGGACAGTGAAATGAGCATATTTGGATGTTCTCTAACATATCTAAAAGCTGTGTAGCAGCTAATACTCCTTTAGACAAAGGAGTACATTTTTGAAATGAAAAAACTCGTAGAGACAACTTGGAGTTTGCAAAGCTGAATTTTCCAGTACTGAACTTAAACCTAATGTTAACCAAAAGCGATTATACGTAAGGATCAAAAGACAATGAAACCCCATTATTGTTTAATATTGAAAAAAGGAAAGCAGTCAAGATTATACAATTGAAATGTAGTTTCTAACTGCTGAAAGATTTGCATAAATCAGTTCCAAACATACAAAGATCCAGCATTTTGCTAGAATGCATTGAGAATTGAAGATGTGTTTAGAATCAGAGAAGCATGTCTGGTTTTATTTTAACAGTTATCTGAAAAGTCATATTTCAGTTATCTAAAATTTTGTAAAATCTCAATAAAAATGTTCTCTGTGAAAAAAATAAATACAACTTCAGTTTTCAACCTTAAACTCGAACATACAGCAAGCTTGTTACCAACTGTATCATGTCATGTAATGCTCAGTTAATATAATTATTCCTTTGAATAGTTCAAACAATTCTACTTCATTAAGAACCAGTGAGTTTGTGAGAAAGTGGACAATAGGTGAGTACTTCAGCAGGGAAGCAGTGATAGCGTAGTGATCCAGGTTGCCTAACTGATTCTTTGATGGCTGAAGCCCAAGATATGTTACAAAGCAAATGCAAAGGATCTGGCTTTGAGCAACCTGATGTAGTGAAAGATGCCCCAGTCCACAGCACAGGAGTTGGACTAGATGATCTTTAAAGGTTCCTTCCAACCCGAAGTATTCTATGAAAAAATAAAGCTAATAAAGCAACATTTCTTATATTATGTCATTATTTTGGTGCCATATTAGCATATGAAAAAGTTATATGCAAAAACCCCCCACAACATTTACCAAGAATCCTGTGAGAAGTGTCTCATGAAGGGCTACAATGTTATTCCGCACTGTGCAAAACCTGTTTTTCAAAACATGGCTAATTATATTTCATATGACTGTGTGGCTTTACAGTATTTTTCCCATTACCAGATTCTAGAATACTCGTCAAAGTTGAGGTATCATGGTTCTGAAGATGGTGCCAAAAAAATAGAGTAAGAAAGCAGCTCCTTAGATAGCATATGCTTCTGAAGAGAACTGTGGTAGGAAACAGTGTTCAGAGCATCTCCATCTTCAGAATGTCTTCCTATTAGTGATAATGAGCCAGCAACATGCCCTCATTGCAAAGAAGGTTAATGGTATCCTGGGCTGCATTAGGCAAAGCATTGCCAGCAGGTTGGGGGAAGTGATCTCCTCTCCCTCTACTCAGCACTGGTGAGGCCACACCTGGAGTACTGAGTCCAGTCCTGGGCTCCCCAGTGCTAGAGAGACATGGATGTACTGGAGAGAGTCCAGTGAAAGGTCACGAAGATGGTTACGGGCCTGGACTATGTTTCCTATGAGGGAAGGCTAGGAGAGCTGGGACTGTTCAGCCTAGAGAAGGCTCAGGGGGATCTTACCAATGTATACAAAAATGTGAAGGGAGGGTGCAAAAGAGAACGGAGCCAGGTTCTTTTCAGTGGCGCCCAGCAGCAGGCCCAGAGGCAATGGGCACCATTGAACTGAGCACCATTCTGAACATCAGGAAACAGATTTTCACCATGGGGGTGACTGAGCACTGGCACAGGTCACCCAAGGAGGTTGTGGAGTCTCCATCCTTACAGATATTCAAAAGCCATCTGGACATGGTCCTGGGCAAACGGCTCTAGGTGGCCCTGCCTGAATAGGGGAGTTGAACAAGACAACCTCCAGAGGTCCCTTGCAGCCTCAACCATTCTGTGATTCTGTGATAATCCTATCATGATGAGTAATTTTGCCGTTATGAAAGGCAAAACAATGCAATGGCACAAAAGCACAAAGTTTTTGCCCAGATTTTCCTGTATCTCAGATGAGTCCTGAAATATATAAGCCTTTCAGACCATCTGTAGTCACAAAGGTCTGATACTGCAGAACTGCAGCAAGAATATGCCGAAATAAAGTATTCTTGAATGCGAGACTGAAAACTATGTGGAAATAAGAGAGGTAACACCCTGTGAATGCAGCACATGCATGACACCAAACAGCATTCTGTGCTTTATGAGGGTCACTAAACTATACTGATAGTTACATAGATCATTTTTCATCTGAAGATTATATTAGGACTGTGGTCAAGTGCGTACAGTCCCTTCTGGTATTGCTGCTCCTCCTATTTTCTTTGAAAGGCTTTGTGGGAAGAGGTCAGTTTTCTAAACAAATCTTAGATAATTTATGCACAATTTTTTGCATACTCATGCTCACTTTCAAGAAATATGACCAAAGTCTGATATATGAACCTTTGAGTAACAAATTACAGTACAATTATTCTTGCCAGAATTGTTTTAAAAAGCTGAGAGATAAAATAATCAGTAGATTATGTTCTAAAGAATGTAACACCATAGCAAAATTATCCAAAAGACAAAGATAAGTTGATGAAAATCTTCTAATTGTTAGAAGACCTTCCAGGAAACACTGGAAGAAAACAACTTTTCACAGGACATAATGTAAGGAGTAAATAGCAAAGTTAGTATTTTATCCCATTTTGCTTTTAGTGCTTGGAGAAATTTATTTATACTGAGAAATAACGAAGAAAAAAAATTTCTTCCTTACTAACATAGGATACACCATTACAATAATTTTAGTTTATTATGACTAAATCACTGTTACTGTTTTCCTCTGTCATAAATACAGTATCCTAACGTAAACTCTGTACCTAATGTATGAGTAGGTAAAGACTAAAAGACAATGACTTCTGGACTTTCTTTTCCATCCTCATGTACTGGATGACGCCATGGGTCAAATGCCTTCAGAGCAACTGACTTCAACTATGTGAAAATATATTTATTGTGTTCAACTTAGTCAAATATGTGCTATTTGATACCTCAAAAGAGAACTTTTAGGTTTGACGATTTTGGAAAAAATTTGTAATAAATTTCAGTCGAAGAAATGCCTTAGGCCAATATGGTTGTCCTCAAAGCACACTGCACTAATAGACAATGCACAAGTCTAATGTTTCTCTTAAAGCAAAGATTATGCCTTATAAATGGTATTAATTTCAATCTGATCTCCCTCTGCACACAAATACAAAACCACCCTGTTAAAAGAATCAACAAAGCTTTCAGATCATGCAGAATACTCAAACACTGTACTCTGAATCCCCAGTTGCTTTTTTAAGTAGGTGTACACCTGTAGGAGAAAAAAAGCACATGAATTCATGACCCTTTTCTGGAGGGGGGTAGGAAGCACCTATTCACACCATAGTATACTTTGACTCAAAAATGGCCCCTACAACACAGGTAAAACAAATAATTTCCAAAACATGCCCAAGAGACTCTATAAGCAGTGCACATGAGGATGGTTTTCAATGCTAATACATGTAGATTATATAAACATAGCCTTACTGTGTCTGACCTAAAGAATCATGATGTGAAAATAAAGACAAGAAACAGAAGAGAGCTGAGAGAGCTCAAGTATGTCAAAAGCATTTCTCTTATAAGGTCTTATTATAATAAATAGTATAAAAGGAAGAAAACAGCCTCGCATAAGATATAAGAAACCCTGGACTTCCTGGGATACTAGTCTCAGGACGAAACAGCAAAATAAATATGCTTTCATGTCCAAAGACAGTGCAGACCACTTTTTCAAGGCCCTGTTTCAAGGGCTGTGAAAGGAACAGAGCATAGGAGTCTAAAAAGTGTCCCAAGTTACAAGCATCATTTTTCTGAAAAAAGTTAATTTTCCATTTGAATATTACCCAAAAGATTTATTTTTCAAATGAAAGGAAGCATATGGAATATAAAATAATAACAAATTGCTGATTTATAATGCTGTATTTTAAAATATGCTGCAATAAGCTGAGATATCTTCATGAGGTATGGAAGTTTTATTCTTCAAAATCAATCAGAAATAAATTGCATAAAAAAAGGCAGCCAAATATACATCCCTGCAGATTCACAACATTTAATAGCAAATTTCCATGGCAATCAAAGGGTTGAAGCACACACACAAAGTAAGGACCTACTTGGGCATTATCTTTTCCATTTCAAATGTTGTATTTGTGTTCAAATTCCAGCGTGTGCTACTCATTGTTAAGTTTGTAACTACCACTGGAACAGCAGGCGTGTGTAATCAAAAAAGTTTGCTGTGAGATTGTCATTCTCATTGGACTCTTACAGTTCATAATTTCCACATACCACCATATACAGTAAGACTATGTAAGTTATCATTATTCTCTGCAGTTCTTTAAATTAATTCCTTATTCACAAGACAGAGCTTGTATTGAATCCAGTTGAGACTTAGAAAGGCAGATCTCAGGTGTAATATTTGGGCAGACCAAAATGAGGCAGAAGAGAGTAGCTCCAACTTCTTTTCTAAAGGTCTGAGCTTAGAAGTACATGCAAGACCTTCATTAAGAACATGACTGACTACTTGAAAGCTTACAGAAAACAAACACACTAGCATTCCAATCTGCACGTGTCCTGCCTTGCCTGAGAAGAGCAGCAGAAACATCAATACAATGTGAAAATGAGTTTCCACATCTGACTCTCCTTGATACACTGGATGAAAGAAACAAACAAACAAAAAAACCCAAAAAACTTTCTCAAAAAAGAACACAGACAGGATGCAACCCTTTTGAATTGCAAAGCTCTGGACTTGATCCATGTCAGAATGATCAAAGTAATCAATTCTCATTGATCAAATGAGTTACAATAAAGTATAGCTACTTAACCGGACATGTGCACAGAGTAGTCGTTCTGGCTAATATAGTATATATAAAAGAACCAAACTGGGCCAAAAGTTGTCTTCCTTTTTACAGATGGGTCAAGTAAGTTACTTCAGAATGAGTAGTACTGCACCCCTTAACAGACCTGGAATTTCTGTATGCCAAGAAGAGAACAAAGTTCTATATTTATCATATATGTAATGCTTGGAGTTTTCAGCAACATAACTTGGTTTTAGAAAGAGTTTTTATTAACCGCAAAGGAATTTTTAAATTGCATTTTATAATTATAAATATACTTCCAGAATGCAGAAATGCCTCTAGTCATCAGTTATCAGCAAAAGTATGTATACTTTGTACCTTCTTCCCCTGTACTCTTCCTTCTCTCTCTACATGACTCACAAGTTGTTTTAAAACAACAGCTCTGCAACATGCCTCGGAATTAGTTCCAGATCTTTTAAAATAATTGCTGTCTCAGAGATAAGTGAAAATCAAAATTTAGCTAGCATATACATTATTCTTTCATGCAATGTTACTTCTGTTATTTGATCATTTAAAATAGTGGTTCAGAAGGACACTATTCCTTAAAAAAAGGATGCTTTTAACCATAAAAAATGGGTTTCACATTGTCAAAGCATACAGAACTAAAAAAAATAAATAATCATCTCTCATTAATACTGATGTGAGCACAGATTAACTATCTTTGCTTTAGGTTAGGACATAACTTATCCCAGAGTTTTCACCTATTTCAAATAAGTGAATAATATTCAAATAATTGTATCTGAATATTAAATTATTGGGTAAATAGTATAATTGACATTATCATCATCCATCATTAAAAGCAAATACTTAAGGTGAACATTTTCTTTATACATACAAATCAAAACAGACATCTTCACCTTTTAGGGCAGAACACTCTGTAAGAATGACTACAAAACGGCACATAGGAAAGTAAAGTTCCTGAGGTGGAACAGCATCCTGGCCTGTATCAGAAATAGTGTGGCCAGCAGGAGTAGGGAAGTGATTGTGCCCCTGTACTCGGCACTGGTGAGGCCGCACCTTGAATCCTGTGTTCAGTTTTGGGCCCCTCACTACAAGAAGGATGCTGAGGTGCTGGAGCGTGTCCAGAGAAGGGCAACGAAGCTGGTGAGGGGTCTGGAGCACAAGTCTCATGAGGAGCGGCCGAGGGAACTGGGGTGGTTCAGTCTGGAGAAGAGGAGGCTGAGGGGAGACCTTACTGCTCTCTACAACTACCTCAAAGAGGGTTGTGGCGACGTGGGTGTGGGTCTCTTCTCCCAAGTAACTAGTGATAGGACGAGAGGAAATGGCCTGAAGTTGCGCCAGGGGAGGTTTAGATTGGATATTAGGAAAAATTTCTTCACTGAGAGGGTGGTCAGGCATTGGAACAGGCTGCCCAGGGAGGGGGTGGAGTCGCCATCTCTGGAAGTGTTCAAAAAACCTGTGGATGCGGCGCTTCAGGACATGGTTTAGGGGACATGGTGGTGCTGGATTGATGGTTGGACTTGATGATCTTGGAGGTCCTTTCCAACCTTTGTGATTCTGTGAACTCTCTGGAAAGGGCTATGGATTTTTTGTTTGGTTGGTTTTCTCTCAGATACAGTATTAGGGTAGCTGTGGGTGTTCTACCTGGAGACAACAGGATTCTGGGGACAAATGACCTTACATGGCCATCTTCCATATTTCCAACATGGATAAAGACAAGTATAAAAGACATTATTTATAGATAGGTATATATGTTAAAAAAAATGTGGTTTATTTCATGTTTACCACGAATACTTTTTCATTGTGCCCACTGAAAATAAGATAATTTTAAACTGGTCATACTAAACATAGTTAATATGTTTCTTCACAACTAAAAATTACTTCTGTGGCCAAGGATCACATTGTCATACAGGAAATGATTAAGAAGTATTTTACTGCTGACCAACATGTAAACATGAACTAATTTTATAACATACCTGCAGTGATGGAAGAAACCAAAGATTATTGCTGTTACCTATTTTAATACAATGTAGTCAGCAGATAATTGTGTTTGCCTTAATGTTAACTAATGCCCCTCCTACTGTGTTTTAAAAGGA
>NW_010541286.1:2641-33920 GCF_000687285.1 Phaethon lepturus | reverse complement strand
AGCAGGAAACATTTAATTTACAGCAGCTTCTGGCTGTTTATGTGAAAATCAGCTATCAGAATACCAAGCAGTTATTTTATGTATGATTTATTTCTTCCTTATGGATAAAAATTCCTCTTTTAGAAGAAAATGTACATACCAAGTAACAGGGAGAAATATTTTAAAAATACATGAACTGTCAAAAGTTCACTTTTTTGCATTTATTGCAGCCTATACTCAGGCCATTTCAGAATATTTGAAACTGTGTCCCTCAAAGCTGTAGCTAAGGAAACGTAGCTGTACACAACAATTATATATCATAAAAATAGTATTAATCACTTTCAATGTCATTACTGAGAGTGCTCATCAAGAAATCTGAGAAGTAAAACAGGAAGGATTTTTGGATTCTGCTTTTATTATTTTAGGATGTTTTGTCTTGTTTTCTTGTGTGGGACCTGACTTCATTTTCTTTTTGTCTGATTGCAGTCCATATATTCATAAATACCACCTAGACAGTATTTTCGAGGGCTTTTCAAACAGGAACACAGCTAGCCAGTTTGGAATGCCAGACAAGAAAACAGCAAAAATAAAACAAATAGTTGCCACTTAGTCTCTAGTATAGTGGTAGTATTACACTACGGGGTTATTTCACCCAGTCTTATTTTCTCACACTTTTACTTAAAGTAATTCACAGTCACTTCATAAGTTTATCTAAAAAGGTTTTTAACCTCAAAAATACATGCTCTAAAACTGGTTGTGAAGTTTAGTGGTTCTAAGTAATTTTTAGTGTATTTGAGAATGGAGCTTGGTCAAGCAGCTGTTTTAATTTCCTGTTTCTGCCTGTCAGCTATTTCCCTGGAAAGCACAGGCATATCTACCAAAAACATAACTGTCCAAAGAAAATGTTAGAAGAGATTGAAAAGGTTTACATATAAACAGCTGGAATGCCACTTGGAATCACTGTGACAAAACAACTTGTGAATACTTCCTCTTGTCAAAATAGGGGGAAAAAACCCTCCTCTTACTGATACTGCAATTACTTCCATGATTACTGTTTATTTCAAAAATGCTTTTATAATAAACAGTATAGATGAGGTTCAGGTTTCCCAAGTTTCACTTCTTTGACCTTCTACACATGGAACATACAGAACTATATCTCTACTCAAGATAAAAGCAAAGCAAGTCCAGATTCTCTTCCCTCAACCCTGCCCCTCTTTTTCCATTCTCATCCTTTCCCACTCCCACCCTTTCCAAATGCCTTTTGACTTATATGAAGATGAGTTTTGGCTGGGAACTATAGCATGGCCATTTCAACCTCAATTTTTCAACAGACTTAGATTGAAAACCCTGTAATTTCATAGCTGTTACTGAGTGGGGTCTTTTCACTCCACAGAGTTTATAAACAAATTAACTGATCATCTAAGGTGCTGCACAAAACAATCTGTGGCATAGGAATGCCACAGAACTTAGCCCTCTATTATGGAAGATCCAAATCACATAATTTAGTTATATGTCAATTTGGTTTAACTGTATTTAAACTGAAGCTAGTTCTGCAGAACTATCTCAACTAAACAATCAATCAGAGACAAACTAAATGTTGTAAACTTTCATTACACAATGCTTATTAAGACAATAATGTGGCCCAGCAGACTAGCAAGCCATCCTGTGTTCTCCCTCTGTTTCCAGTGCCAAACTCAAAATGTTACTTACACTGGAAGACTAACTCTGGGCCCAAGGAGTTGTGGTGAATGGAGTTAAATCCAGTTCACGACCAGTCACAAATGGTGTTCCCTGGGGCTCAGTACTAGGGCCAGTTCTGTTTAATATCTTTATCAACGATCTGGATGAGGGGATCGAATGCAAGCTCACTAAGTTTGCAGACAACACCAAGTTGGGTGGGAGTGGTGATCTGCTGGAGGGTAGGAGGGCTCTGCAGAGGGATCTGGACAGGCTGGATCGATAGGCTAAGGCCAACTGTGTGAGGTTCAATAAGGCCAAGTGCAGGGTCCTGCACCTGGGTCACAACAACCCCATGCAACGCTACACGCTTGGGGAGGAGTGGCTGGAGAGCTGCCTGGAGGAAATCGACCAGGGAGTGCTGGTTGACAGCCGGCTGAACATGAGCCAGCAGTGTGCCCAGGTGGCCAAGAAGGCCAACAGCGTCCTGGCCTGTATCAGCAATAGTGTGGCCAAGCATTCTGGCCTGTATCAGAAAGTGAGGCCAGGAATAGGGAAGTGATCATGCCCCTGTAACTCAGCGCTGGTGAGGGAGCACCTCAAAAACTGTGTTCAGTTTTGAGCCCCTCACTACAAGAAGGATGTTGAGGTGCTGGAGCATGTCCAGAGAAGGACAATGAAGCTGGTGAAGGGTCTAGAGAACACATGTGATGAGGAGTGGCTGAGGGAACTGGGGTTGCTCAGCCTGGAGAAGAGGAGGCTGAGGGGAGACCTTATTGCTCTCTACAACTACCTGAAAGGAGGCTGTAGCGAGGTGGGTATTCGTCCCTTCTCCCAAGTAGCAAGTGATAGGATGAGAAGAAACAGCCTCAAGCTGTGCCAGGAGAGGTTTAGATTGGATACTAGAAAAATTTCCTCAGCTAAAGGGTTGTCAGGCCAGGTAAATGGTTGAGTCACCATCCCTGGAGGTGTTCAAAAAATGTGTAGATGTGGTGCTTAGGGACATACTTTAGTGGGACTTGGCAGTGCTAGGTTAACAGTTGAACTCGATGATCTTAAAGGTCTTTTCCAACCTAAATGATTCTATGATTCTATGTATTGTCTGTAAGTAATTTCTCGTAAGATGATCCTCATAAATATGCAAAAAGACCTCTATATATCTTACACACCCACAACAACTATTTCAATAGAGCATCTTAGCACACTTTTCCTCTAAAAAGATTGTATCACTTTGAAATTGTAAGTTTTATGGATTTTAATTACATTTCACAAAAACTTGAAATATGATCTGCAGCCATATCATTTCATAAAAGAGTTAGTGGCTGGACATCAACTGTATTTAGCAATAATTATAGTACTCAGCTTATTCTTCTGCAATTTATTAACAGGGCAATGATTCCACAGTTCCGCATTCTGAAAAGCGGCTTTTCTGTCTCTAAGTAATGAGGCAAAACTCTGTTGCCTAAATATCTCACAGACTAATCTATATAGATCTTTAAGTACTTAATTTCACTGATAAATGAGACATTTCAAGGTATTAATGGTCTGTGTTATCCAATAAGAACTGCATCTGCTGTTGTTTTCATTGACATAGTTTGGACCAAAAATTAAAGCTTACAAAAATCACAATGAAACTCTTAACTCATTAGAAGTAGCAATAAGTTACTTAGCAAGGTGAGCAGATGTGAATTTGGGAAAACGAATTCTTACGTAAGAGTGTTTCTGACTTCTGAATAAAATAATTTTACATTTACTCTTTAAGGATTCTTAATAATTTTAACTATTACCTTACCTGTGTCTTCTCCTTCAAAATTGTTTGTTATAGGGACCTTGCAACCACAGGGAGCTTCTTCCTTTCAACAGTTGTGAATTTGCTACTTAGAAATAGTGGTTGGATCCCAGAACAGGGTTTCTACTTGTCCTTACTCAATCCTCACTAAAATACACAAAAAGCACACTTGTATCCACATGAACGATGGATACATAATGACTAGCTGAAGAATGCAGCAATAGCTTAGTAAATTATTCTGCATGTTAGTCACAGCATTATCAAGTAATGAAGAGTAATTAGTTTATATAGTTAATTAGATGACATAAAAACCTTTTTAAAAGCCTACTCCAAAACTTCCTCTTTTGTCCAAGTCCATATCGATTTTTATGAGTTTGTTCTCCCTAAGAGAGTAAAGATAAATTCTGGTATTTGAGTGACAATTAGCTGTAACACTTTATTTATTTCTATGGTATGTTAATAGATTTGGCTACAAAATGAATTTCAATCTACATTTAAATTCATTATTATACAAGTTTTTACAATTAAAAAATAATGAGATGCTACACCAGGCATGTATGTATAAAAAAGTCAAGATTTGAGAAGTTTGCTAGTAGAGTTGAGACCCTAGCCTTGATACACTTGATACACTATACCTTGATAAACATAGTGGGGGATTTTTGTCTCCAAGTACCAAAAAGGGAAGGTAAAGAAAACCATGTTAATGGACCTTGATCAAAAGATCAGACTTATTGCCAAATAAACTGCTTTTCATCACCAGTTTTCCTTAGAGTTGCTTATTAAGGTTTCATGATATTATAAGGAAAGTAAACTCTAATCATTTTAGGACAGTTTGGTGACGTGGGTCTCGCCTCTGATTCTGCCACTGATCTGTTCTGAAATATTTGGTAATAAGTTTTATTTCTTTGAACCTCCATTTTCCTTCTGATTATGTCGGCTCTATTCATACACATTTTGAAATATTTGGAAGGGGTTACCTTTTCTACGGTGTCCCATGGAGAAAAAAACTACTATTACTTATTAAAATTTTCTAAATTAGTATACACTAAGGAAAATGAGGTAAATTTGTTGTGATATTTCCAATAAATGGTAGGTAAGTAATCATTAGAAAATACTAATGGTTCGCAATCAGTTCAGAAGCACAAATCAACCAAACAATAAATAGCTTTCTTTTTAAGTGCTGCTGGTGCTGACACTTAAAATCAAAAGCTACTTCTTGATTTGTCAGCCTGTGCATTGAAGCCAGCTTAAGGAGTTCCTGCCCACATCAAATCTTGAACCACTCTGCACAGCTAAGATTTGTCTTTGTAACTGTTTCTGGGACCATAACGTAAGGCCTGCGAATGCTTCTGTGCAAACTAATAAACCTATGGTCTCTGACTTTTACCTGTATTTACATAAATATTATATGTAGTTCTCAGAAAGTCTCTGTTTTAAGAAAACTTATAATTTAACTGTTTCATCCCTTTTTCTTATGCATAAGACAGTAATTTAATGTCATTTCCTGAATCTCATGAATTTCAGATCCTACCCACCTTGTCAAAAACTTGTTTGGGCATTTGTAGTCACTCATGAGAAAAAAATCAGTAGTCACCCATGCTTGTTTTTCAAATGCCTAGAAGGACAAGAAGTCCTGAAGTTTCTACTTAGAAATGTGATGAAATGAAAATGTGTTACTGTTCTCCAGGTCTGTTTATTGCAAGTCTTCAGTCACACCAATGTTACTGGTTACAACAACAATTACTACTTTCTCCCCTTATAGTAATGACAATTATATAGTTCGAAGAGTGTGTGCTTTGTATCTCATTATTATTTATCTGATTCTCTGTACTCTCAGTCCTACAGTATTGTTCTATTAGGTTCTGTTGTGAGCGTAGCCTATCTGCAAACCTCTTACTGGTAATAACGTATTCAACAACCTCAGCTTTTGTATTCATATGTAGTTTGAAGAAACAGCAGTTTAAGTCTTTTCAACATGCAAATTTAACTTATTTTTAAGGTGCTACTAATTTAATGCCTTTTTAAAACACTCTTGTTTCACAGCAGATTTGAACTCTTTGTAAGTTCAAGCAAACAAGGACTGCCTGAACAGTAGTATGTGAAGTCCTGCACTTCTAATAAGTGATTTTTATAAAATGATGCTCTATGAAGAACAAGCATTTTTAATTAAGAGCAACAGAAACTGCTCCAGTAAATTCCATGTTTGGGCTGATGTTTGTTCTAATAAATTGTGCAGTTTAACAATAAAGCTTATTTAAGAAGTATGATACCAATATGCCAATTATTTTTAAAACATCTCTGCTGAGAATATACTTCAGGTCAAATAATATGATGCTTTAGTCCTAGCAGCTGCCTGCTGAAGCAATATGCTACTATTTAGCAAGTTAAACATTTAAAAATTGAATAGACAGTATCCCTGTATCAACTAGTGTGGACCACTGTAAAAAACACCAATCTGGCAAGATTCAACATGACACATAAAAACTGCTATGAATGGAACAGCAATAGTATTACGATTTTAAAAGAAAGCTATATAATGTAAATTATACAGAAGAGCTCACGTATCTTCAGCATTAAAATAAATTTCCTTCTTATGGCTCTTTTCAGTGCAACTCAAAACATGAAACTTTCTAAATCTCCTGTTTAAAGTCTAAAATAATTCAGTATTCAGCCTGGACATCTGCTTGACAAATCCAGATGAACTTTGTAATTTCTGCTTCAAATTTTGCCCTTACAGAATGAAATTATGTAATGGCATACTATTACATCTAGAATAAGTGTTTCCTAAACCCCATTATGTTCAAATAAATGATCCCAAGTACCCTGGACCAAAGTACTCCAGATAAATAAGTCACAGAATTCCAGGCAAAAATTAAGTACCATAGTGCCCACTTACACTTTCACTATTTAGAAGGCAAAGGTAGACTATTCCAGTAAGATTCTATAACATATTTTTTATGTTCTTGAATCAGGTGTCAGGCAAAAAATAAGTATCATTATTACTGAACACCTAAGATTATTGTATTCTCTTTATGCACTTCTATAAGAAACAGTTGATTTCCTGTCCTTAGATCCTCAAGATTTTTTATCAGATTCATGACATTGCATCAGTTTCAACTTTCTGCTAGTGGCACTGTCAATTTATTTATCTCAAAAGAGAACACTAATTAAACAATTTTGGAATTAAAAGCATACTAGATGACAATCTATTAATCCATCTGTTGAAGACTGCTCATCCATTATTAATTCTCTCATCTAGGTTAAGATTTATCTTAAGAGGTCACATTTAATTCAGTCCTCTGACTTTCACTTTTTGCACAATGTCAAGGAATGTTACCACAATAATCAGTAGTTCTGTGCTTTTAAAGTGAAAATGTTCCTAAATTAAAAAAAAAACAACTATGTTTACCTCTCCATTCATGTTTCTTTTTTCTCAAGTGATGATAATTTTTATTGTTCAAATAACACACAAACAAGTGACATGATGTGGGAAAACAGAGGAAGAAAGCGATAAAGTGAAATATTTAAAGATGCAGTATTTTTAGCATACTCATTTTTATTTCCTATTCCCTCTAATAACTTAATAAAGAAATCTTCCTTAGTTATTCACTAATTAATGAAGTCTGGAGAGATACAGAAGGTTAAATAATTTCCCTTTTTTACATCGAATGGTACATATAAAGCATAGAACTTCTAAATTTATTAAAAAAACTCCCAGAGATCCTCATGCCAGAGTCACTTCAAGCACTGGCCCATCTACTCCTACACTTTGGCTAATAAAATCAGCACCACTGCTATTCTCTGTTGCTCATATTTCACAGAGAATCTTTATCTGTCTCCATAAAACTTGGCTCCAAAGCACCCCCAATACTTCCCTGTATAGTCTACAATTAGATTCCCACCTATAAAAAGGCAAAAAGTTGCACTTCTAAGTGGCTACTGGTATTTTTACAAATGCTATTTTGTTTTTATAGTTCTCACAGCATAAAGAAAGCAAAGCTCATTTGAAAACAGACTGACTAGGAATTAATTCAAGCTTAAATAATGTTGATTAAGTGACAAATTTTGTTGTTTATAAAAATAAGATAGCATTTCCAACAGTTTATGATTATAAAATGCCATCGTTTGCAGATTATCAAGGCAGGAGGGCAAGCAGATTTCATTCTGTAAGGTCTTTTCCTCCTAAGTATAGAAAATGAAGATACATGCATTGTACGTGGCAAACTGAAGATAGAGGTTAATGTTACTTCTTTTCTTTTGCTTTGTGGAGGGACTTGTTTCATATTTCAGAATTTTAACAGAGAAGTAGAAAAATATCAGGGTCAAAAGGGACTATAACTAAATTAGCATGACCACACTTCCTACGGGCCAAAGAATCTCCTGCTATTAAATCAAAACTAAATGTCTTTGTAAAGATTCCAAGTAATGACAACCTAAATCATGTTCCAAAGGTTAGTTATCCTCATTGGCAAAAGATACGTACCTTATTTATTATTTGTCTATCTTCAGTTTCAAGCTTCTGGACCTTATTATATTCTTTACTCTTTTAAGGCCATCAAATACTAGAAATCTCATTTTTATGCACCTATTTGTGGACTCTGATAAAATTACATCTGAATCCTCACTCAAACATATTGAACAGTCTGAGCTTTCTAAGCCTCTCAGTATAACTCACATTACAAGAAGCCCACAAACATTCTTATAGCTATTTCTGAACACTTTTTCAATAATTTTTCCTTTTTGAAATATAACAACCATAACTGAAAATAATATTACAGGAATAGTCTAACTTATGCCATTAGCTAATGTTGCCCTACTTCTCTATTGCTACACCATTTCTATGTCAGCAAACAGTACAGGAAAAGAAGTGATCTACACACCTAAACACATTACTCTGATCTTAGAATACAAAAGATATAAAACAACTTCTGAAGAAAATAAACCATTAAAAATATCTGAAGTTAAACAGAAAATGAAATAAAATGACCTGACTACCAAAGTAATCCTGTTAGAATGACTGGATGTCTTTGATAAAAGAGTAAATTTTATGGACAAAGAAAAAGCAGAATAGGATTTATCCAGACCTCTGTAATACACTACAAAGAAGTTTTACATAAAATGAGGATTAATGGTACTATTGCAAGAAGGAAGGAAGCAGGTATGGAGCAGACGTCAACTCCTATGTGCTAGATCTCTGCCCTAGAGTGAGGTTAGTAGTGGAGTTCCTGAAAGATCATCTTTGGGAACTATCTTATTAACTATTTTTAAAACTGCCTGGCATAAAAAGTAGGAGTGATGTCAATGCCTCCTAACCATGTGTCAATACAGAGAACTGAACTATGATAAAGGAAAAATTGTGTGACTTGGGGACTGGAGCAATAGCAGTGTCGTGACATTTAATAATACAAAGTATGAGGTTGGGACACAGGCTCAGTGCTCAAGACTTCTTAGCAGTGTATACCAAATTGGATTTTGATGCCCTCAAGGAGAGGATAAAATTACTTATTTTCTCAGCATGAACAGGCATCAAAACTATATTTCATGGTCATGACAAAGGAACCAGGACAGGAACATCTTTCCCAAGAAGTTTGTGTGTTGCTGAGCTAAGCAACATCCCTACCACCAATAACAGATGGCCATTGTCTTCTGCACAAACCCCTCTCTGACTCAGGGCTGGGTCAGCGCACCCTGCCCGAGAAGGACAGTGGGATGCTGCTGGCAGAGGCCGAGAGGCGAGACAGGCGCATTCCAGGTCAAAAGACCTTCCAGTTCCCTCATCAGATAGCCAAGATCCCACCATCTGCTCCGTACTGACCTCTGTCAATGGCCAAATCCTCCTAGAAGACTATGTGTCTCCAATCTGAAGAAATGAAGAGGAGGGGAGAAAAGCCACAACTTCCCAGTCCCAGTAATATGTGGCTATGAAATCTAGAAACACCCAGCCCTGCTAGAAGTAAGGGACAGTTTTAACCCTTAAATCCATCTTCTACTTCCACATGGTGAAATGAACTGCTTTCTATTTTGTTAGACCCTCTAGCAGCTGAGTTGACAGGTCTGGGAAAGAGGTGTGGGCAGAGGGGGCTGAATACACAGCCAGCATAATTTCATGTGGCTGCTGCTAATGCTTGCGTGATCTTGGCACCCTGAGCTGCTAAGTGAAGATGAGCTATGGAAGCAATTCTGTACCATGATGATTTTGCAGACACATCAGTCTGTCACCAATACACAACTATTTATATCTAAATCTAGTTCTGTGACAGTGCCTCAGAAACTAATACACTGAAAACCTATTAGGGAAATGAAGATCATAACATATTAGTCAATCTCAGGACAACGGAGCCACCAACGTGATGCAATGCTACAAGGCAAACATGACCTTAAATCCGAAAAGATCATTTCAGTAGAGTAAGAGAAGCCTTTATGCTATTTTACATTGCACTAATGAGCCCCTGTGTATAAGGCTATGCAGAATTCTGGCAACTTACATTAAAGAAAAATGGATTTAAACTGGGACACGTGCAGCGAAATGTTACTAGGATGATCATAAAATGGAAAATCCCCTGTCTTATAGGAACCAAGCAAAAGAACTTATGCCTGCATAAAGTGATGTGACGTTACATTTTTTCCTTACCCTCAGTTCCATGATTATTTGTTTCTGCCTCAGCATCACCTGCAGCCTTCTACCAACCTAAAGGCTCATGTAGCTATGCAGTGAACTGGGTCAAGGAACTAATTAGTCATTCAAAAAGCTTTCAATCATCTGTTTGCTGATGGGGTTTATTTTCTGAGCATGTAAGCCTATGCTGGCACACAGAAAATAAGGCCTGAAGCTAAGACTAGCAATGCCAATTTACAGTACAAGTGGATACCATTGTTTGCTAATAAATACCTGTTGAATGGCAACACCAGGAAGGAACATAGCTGTTTAAACATAAGGACGACACAAGCTCAAAGAAAATGGTTATCAATCTATCACAAATCACTTCAGGCTAGAAATCAGAAGGCTTTTAACTACCATAAAAGTACAGACGTAGTTCCAGTTAGAGAGGCAAAAGCATAAGCAGTTCTTGCAGGAGAACAAGTGGCTATCTACTAGTACTTCAGAAGTTCTTTTTCAATCCCATATTTATAAAAAACATGGAACAATTGTTAATAGATATACATTTTATTGTGTTGGAATGTGGTATATTAAAAAATTAATTATATTCCAGGAAGTCCAGATTGGTAAATTAATAAATTTTAAAATGGCATCACTGGTACAAACTAATATTATGACATCTGGAAATGCTACTAATAGTAGTATTTACTACTAAGGTTAAAAGAAACTTCAGACCAAGTATCATTTCTCTACAATTCCCAAACTACTCAGCTTTTTTCCAAGAATTAATCCCCTATATGTGGTATGAGGCTTTCAGATGTGCCTTGTATGCTCTGGGACCCATCACAATACTTGTGACCTGGTTTTTAAGAGACCATGGTACTCATTATTCTTTTGAAATTTGTCCACGTGTTTAGGTGTCTAAAGCCATTGATTTGACTCTAAAAAAGGCAAAGTATGCAAAAATAAATATATGTAGTTAAAAAAATAATTAAAAATTTTTTTTCACAAAACAGGAAAAGCCAAAATGTAAGCAATCTGTTTTCATATATGTTAAATGGGAGTTTAATCTTAAAACAAAAACAACAACAATAAAAAAGGCATCCTCCAAAATCTTTGATGCAAGTTTTGAACATGGTTAGAGCTTACTATTTTGCATAAGAAACTTGACAAACTATGGAGTCTTGAAGCATACCAACCTGCAGCAAATCATTTATACTTAACCATACATAGTAAGCTCTTACTTTTCATACCAATGAGTTGCACTGTAGCAGCAACTTTGGAGGTCCACGCTGGGAGCAATGAATGTGCATTGCTTTGTTTGTTTGCTTTCACATTCTTTGCAATGAAATAGTGACTTAGGGATTTATTTTTCTAACAACGTGGTGGAGATTGATTATTAGATACTAGAAAAATGCTTTGTTGCCATTTTAAAAAAATTCTAACTAATTTAATTAAAGAGACATATAGTTTAAGGGTTAGCTGAATTATGCTGTTGGGCATAACCACACAAACAGAATATTTTACATGCCACTAGTTAAATAACATTCATATGTGACCATATAAGCCTCAACTATGCCTAACATGTCAGAAAACACTAGCCAAGTTTTCAGATTTTAGACTTGATATTGCTTTCTTTCCCCTCAAAGTATGCCTCCTTTGTGTCTCACAGTTCTACAGTGGTAAACTTGAAATATCTACTTCTAAAATATAGAAAATACACACAAAAAAGCATGTGAAAAATGTGAAAAACATAGGCAAAAAATAGTAATATGAAAGAAATGCAAAACTCCAATAATATTCACAAATACAATTGCTTTTATCTTTTTATCATATCTTAAAATACATTATTACAGTCTTACAGCTATGCTTTTAAAAAAAAAAAGTTAATGTCTATTCTGGCATAAAGAACACCAGAACTGTTTTGGGTTTTTTTCCCCCCAAATTGTATTTCTCAGTGTACCTTAAGAGCTCAAAGTCTAAAAGTGGCTGACAACAAAAAAACACGGATATGGCAATTAAAAAATACAAACCTAATACCATGCTTATCATCACTTTTAATCAGAACATTAGAAATTTATATTTTAGAACAAATATTATAAAAGGTCTCACTCTTCTTTTGAGCAATACTGCATCATTATCACCTTGATAATGATCCTCTAGTATTTAAAAAAAATTTTCAAAATTGATATAAGCAGAAGCCAAATACTTCTAACAAACAAAATAAGTTTTGTTATACTGATTATTCATGATATAAATGTATTCCTTACCTGTTGAAATATTAATACAGCTGTTGTAATTGATTTATTATGTCACATTAAAGAATAATATCAAAAAATTTCAGCCTGATTTTCAAATTACTACCTTTTTAGACATGTAGATCAGTGGCCTCTGTTACTATTAATACTATTTTAATAAATAATAACATAGTTAATAAAAACATAAAATAAAAAATATTGTGTGTCTTCTTTATCTCATCCTATTTTAATTTGTGTATGCTTTATAACGTACATATTAGCACAGTAGCACATTTGCATATTTATAATTTAATATATATTAATGAATATGTTTCATTAGTTTTTTTTAAATCTTTGTTTAACACTGTGATACAGCAATTCAAGGGTCTGGTTCCAAGTTCAATTTATTTTGAAACTGGGTTTTAATGGGTGTCATAGCTGAAAAGGGTACCTCACAAAGATGTGTAGATCCCAATGGAAGAAGTGCATTGTTGCCTGCACTTACTAAATCACAATACTCATTTTTCAATCCCATCCACAAGGTCTGCAAAGATTCTGCTTGAAATTCAGCTAGTAAATGACCATCTTCCCTGATGTCAGTTGTTCTTCCAAACTAATTGGAGGTGTTGCATATTTTTTTTTTTAACAAATAGATTCAAAAACCACTGAAACTCTCATCAGAAGATTTTTAAATAGGTTAGAAAATTCTGTTTCTATCCTTTTAAAGTGTACAGATATGAGAGGTTTTTATAGGTGACACACTCAACATTGTGTTCAGCCACAAAACCAAAACACATAAAGAGGAGAACATGTCCAAACATCTGTTTTCAAAATGGTCTCTCCATAGCACAAGTTTCTTTTGAAAAGCAGTTACTTTCTCACTCATTGTTAAAATGTCACCTTCACCTTGAAGGGACACATTGTGTTTATTTTTTTTAAATACCTGCTAGGTAGCAAACTATTCACAGCCACCTGTCATCACTGAAAAGGTCAGCAAATTTGGAAAACTTGTCTTTTTGTAAAAGAAAAATGCATAAAGTTTGACAATTCTTCAGCACTTTGCCACAAGATAACCAGTGAACCTCTGCATGGTACAAGAGATTTTCATGGTCCCTCCTCATCTCATTACAGTGTCTGGTAAAGATGCTACTATTTAAAGGGCTTGTTTTTATAAAGTTAACCACATCGATGTCATGCTGTAGCATCTTGTGCACTCCTGGCTCCAACTATTTTGCTGCAGTAGCTTGCCTATGAGTCATGCAGTGAAGAAGTTCCACGTGCGGTGCTACCTCTGTAAACTTACCCTGGAATCCTGGTTTTTATTCCAGTCAAAGCAGCCACTCCATCAGTAGTTACACTTGCACATTTTTTCCATAAAACATTGGGTTTTATTGAAGAAGCCACTTCCCATTGAGAATATATCTTCTCCAGTACATCTCTCCTTCAGTGGCTCACGGGGAAAAAAAAAAAAAGGTCTTCATGAATTTCATTATTGAAATGCAAACACCGTAAGCTGAGAGAAGTTAGGAACACCTGTACTTTCATCCAACTGCATAGCAAACCTCCCACACCGTGTAACTTGTTCTAATACTTGCTTCTTCAAATCTTCAGCACTGTCTTCTGTGTATCTTCCAACAGTATTTACTGACAGAGGTGTGCATTTTAGTTTGTTGCCATATTGTTTTGCACGTATTCTTTCAGCTATTTTTACCATGACAGGAAGAACAATTGTTTCCCCAATGGTATGTGGTCTTTTGCTACTACCTAAGGAGCCTTCAAAGGAGGCTTCTCAATATTTATCATTGTTTTGCAAAGTACTGGATTGAGCATCACGACTTGAAACATCGCTGAAAAAAACTGTGAAGGTTTGTCTTCGTGTTCCAAATGCTTTGTTTCTAAACATCTTGCTAATCATAACAGCTTCATGCTACCATTAGCTAGTATCTCAAGACACAACACACACTTAGAGCAAAGTTCATCATTAACAACAGTGGATGTCAACCCATATTTCAAACAGTCCCAGTAATTTTTAATGTTTTTCATCAATTTATTGTCTGATCCAATCAGATTGCCATTGTTCTTGATCTCATGTAGTGGCTAGGAACAGGAGAAGTGTCAGCTCTGCCATTTTCTTGTTGCTTGCTTATGCTCAGTATTATCTTCAATCACGGTTTCTTTGAAGGAATCTTTTAAAGTCATTTGTCCATTTTGTGATGGTTAATATCGTTAAAACTAGATAATATGATCTGTAAATCCACTTAAGAAGGCACATGTAAACTGCAATACGTCGCAATACATGGAAAACAAGCAAGGGTGCCCCTGTCAAGCCCTCTGCATTGTGGAATGCCCACTTCTCCCCCAGGATACCTCGTGTACCATACCTGATGTGAGCACCTGATACAGACCAAGAGGGCACCAGCATTGATTTGTATATTAAATATTAGTAACATTTTTTTTTTAAATAGAAAATAACCACAAGTTATAATATTCTTTTCCCCATATGCCAGTGGATCATCTTGTATGCCTCCTGGTGTGCGTGCACCCCACTTTGGTGACCACTGGTCTATATGATCACTAACCAAATTATTATATTCATATAAAATTTAAATTCTTCATTTTGTTTTCTTACAGCTACTGTTAAAAAAGATAATGTTTCTCTCACTATCCTGCAGGCCCTGCTTCAAGTAAAAGAGTTTTCCAGTAGCACCAGTTTCTCGACAAAGCTATGAGGTGCAGAGTCAGAGCTGTATTGCTGGGTTTTTTGGGTTGTTTGCTTGGTTGTTTTTTTGTTTTTTTTTTTAATAACAAGACCAGGCATTGCTGGACCAAAGGCAGAGAACAGGGAGGTAACTGAATTATCTTGCTCAACAAAGAGGTTGAAACTTCCAGTTTTGTTTTTGGTTTTTCCCCCCCTTTAAAGGCAGACAGGTTGGAGAAGCTACCACCGAAGCAAGTATGAGCAAAGCGACCACCAGGAGAATAAACAACAGCAACAAAGAGGTCATGTTGCTGGTGGCATCTTTTAATCTGGAGTTCTACTGAAGGGAGAGGAATTCTCCCAGCGAGGCCTAATAAGTCTGAACAGTTTGAACAGTTAAGGACCAGCTTGTGTGTCTGAATGTTGGCTTCATCAAACCCCGAGATGCCATCTAAGTGAGTTCTCAGTTACTTGTGATTAGTTGCAACTACATTCCTATGGCTTGTTTCTCCACCCAGTTAATACCTGCTTAATTCTGCTTCCCACTCCGGACTAGTCTGCTCGCCAGCTTACTGCTTCTTGAAATAAACTCTTACCTTGTCCTTCAATTTAGTATACATTTTGATTCCGTAGCTTTCTCATTCCAAGTCTGATTCCCAAGTATGCTTTTTTTTTTTTTTTTAAAGATTCACTGTGCTACTATTAATTTCTCTTTCAACTTTGGCTCACCTTAACTTTGTTTCCAGCCTGGATTCTAGTCTAGCAGCAATCACTGAGCCCAGCTCCCTATTTATAGTATCCACCTCCAGATGACAGTTGTTTGATATTGTGTGGAAGTCGACAGGATAAATCAAGAAGTAAGACTTCCACAAATACTGAACAGGTTTAGAAGCTGTTACTTGAAAATAAATTGAATTAAACAATGCTGTATCTTTCTATATAGCTACCGAAATGTGAATATTCTCTGGGCATCTGTAGGAAATCCAGTATAGTTCTCTATCTTCCACTATCAATGCTGTTCAACTCACATAAATGTAATGATTTGGGAAGCATTTGGCCTCTGACTAACTTTAAAATTTCAGCAGGTTTGCAGGAAGGGTGACTTGCATACTATGACATTATCTAATCTGAAATGCAGATTATTTTCCTACAATTTCTGAATTAGTAAGATGTTAGTCATGAAAACTGGTGATTTTGAACCTGAAACATTTTAAGTGCAAAACAGAATATATTTTAAAATTAACATTTTTAGTAACTATTTCTAAATCTGATACAAGTCCCAATACTGTTGTTCATTAACCATAAAGTCTTCAATATAACACATTACATGAACAAAACAATAGTGAAATCTATACTTGTAATCTGCTTGAACAGACATACAAAAATAAAAGATCTATAGTTTTAAAATCTACTTTATGGCTTCTGTTCAAGTCTCATGTCCTTCTGAGATTTCTGGTTTAGCTGCTTTAAAGAAGCCTATCTGAAATTCTCAGTTGTGATAGAAGAGCGCTGAACTGAATCTTAGTAACTTGATCTAAAGATCTTCCATGAAAGATCAGAGCAGAAGGGTTTTGTACTTGGGATCGTGCTTTCCACCTTTTGAAAAGAAAGTGAATGCCTGTAAGCTTTCATGCCTGAAAACAAAGATAATCTTCAACACATTCATAGCACACTTAAACTTTGCTATACCCACTTCTGCCAGGACTTGCACCTGAAGAGACCAAGTACTGCTCATACGAAGCGAAAAGACTACTTCAAAAATATTGATCCTTATACTTGTAATTTTTTGGATGGCATTGTAACTTGACAGCTCCTATTCAACACGACATTTACCTTGACTGGAAGATAGTTGAATGACGCTGGACCAGATCCACAGTTGTACGACACTAATGCAAGTTCCATTAAAGCCTTCTGAGAGTAGCATTATCAGACTGAACTTTGATGGTTTGCTGTTGTCCAAAACCTGTCCCCTTAGGTTCCTGAACAAAATCTATGTCTTCTACTCCCCACCACTCTTTAGAGTGGAGCTCTTAATGAACTACATCCTGCCACAGTAAATTATGATAAATAAATTGGCACCTTAAGAGAGTTTTGAAACTGGAGAGACTAAATCAATAGGAGAATAAAGATTCTCAAGCATGTCTTGTTGAAGAAAATTTACTGTTAAGAGTTACCTCTGTGTATTCTTGTTTGTGGAATTAGCAGCCTCTGATGATAAGCTTACAAAATCCTTAACAAATCTCAAGGCCATTGAAATCAGCATTTGAAACTGGTGTTTGGCTTAAATCCTATTTCAAATAAAAATATATTGTAAGCTGGCATAACCACCTAGAAATTACTTTTTGCCAGTTTAATTTCAATCTTTTTTTGTTTGATCATTGATCAAATGCTAGAGCAAGGACAAACAGGTTGGGGATTAGGATAAACCATCAAAGGAAAGGATGGGAATTCCTCCTCCATTGGCACTGTTCTTGAAAGCATTCATAAAATGTGACTTGGGAATATCTGACAGTGAGGTGGCCACATACTGAGTTAAATAACTGTGACATTACCTTGAGCAAAGTCAACTTTGATGTAGTAGATGCAGTGGTAGAAAGTTTGTGTATATGGTGATAATTCTTGGAGAATCACCATTATTAACAAGGAAATTACGTTTCCTCGAGGACCTCTGTACATTTTTACAGTAACAGTCAGAAACACTGCACAGAATATAAGCAGGTGCAAGTTGTCTTCTAGTTTAACACAAGAAAATGTATTAAGCAAAAACAAAAGCATAACATTTAAGCAGAATTACAGAATAATGTACTGACTACTGAAGAAGACCCATTAACTCTATTATGCCTACTCTACATATTTTAACTTGTGCATTGGCAATTTAGGCAATAGTACCTAGAATAATTCCAATTCAAGACAGGAACTTCAGTCAGAGTTACAAATGAAGATGCACCAGTTAAATATGTAGAGAATCCTTGGATAACCCAAGTTTTTCCTGGGAAATAGGCTAGAACATTACCCTGTGAGAGTCCAACATGTCATCTTAAGGATAGTCAAAGTGATACCTCAATGCTATTAGCACTGCATTCAGAGAGAATAATGTAGGCAGTAATGAACATGGGGGTTTTTTAAGTTTGATATTTTTAAAGCTTTGGGAAAATGAAATAGTACACATGGGCTGATGCTAAATGAGCCTTCAGGAATTCAACAGGTGAACTATTCATCCAAAACCCAGAAAAAACAGTTTAAAAGCACATAGATCAAACAAGGCTCCTAAAAAAAACCCACAAACAACAACAACAAAAAAACCTACCACAACAACACCACCACCATCTAACTATCTATCTACAAGACAAAGGACATCCTTTTTTACTCAGATTATTTTCTGATTGCAGACTTTCCACTGTGCGGAAGATAGAAATTTTAAGACCTCAAGGTGGCAGCATACAGCATAACATCGTAGCATAAGTTGTGCCATTCTTCCTTTCGAAAGAACTTGCACCAAAGACTAATCTTCCTGTTCCCTTGCTTTTTCTTAACAGTGACGTTGTGTAACTGGGACAGATAATGCCATGGCTGAGGAAACATCCACAATGATAGTCTAAAGGCTGTACCAGATGAGTTTTAGGACACAGTGCTAGAATGGATGGTGCTAGTATGGAGAAAACAGATGTGTGCAGTGCTGAATCACCACTTTGAAGAACCACTGTTCTTCAAAGATCCTTCAGCTGGTGGGAATACTGAATCACAGCTTACTCTAAAGAATGAATATAGACAGAAAGATTATTACTTCCACTTGAAGTCCCTGAGGAAGTCTGCAAGTATCTGGACAAAGAAATCATGTTAATACAATCTTCTTGGATTTCTGAAAGGTACTTAGTTCCTTACCATAAGCTCGTAAAACAGGTGAGAATGTCATTGGCTTAGTCATTTGAAGACCCGTATTCCATGGCAAAAAAAGAAAATAAGTAAAAGGATATTTGGTCTGTTTTCTCAGTAACAGCATTTCACTAATGGAATCCCAAAATGGTCTGTGCTTGGCCTTTGCTCTGCAACATGTTCATAAATTACCTGGAAAGGGGAGTAAACACTGAGACTAAACTAAACTCTAAGTATCTCTGATGATGATACTAACTTATTCTAGACAGATGAAAGGCATAGGGACAAGCATCTGCAAAAAACAACAACAAACACAACAGAAACAAACACAAGAACACCCCCGCACAACTTTCTAGTCCTGACTGGGCAATAAATTGGCAGATGAAATCCAGCATAAATTAAAATCAAGAACTGATGGAACACATGAAATAAATCTTAACTTTACAAATATGGCAGGCTCTGAATTGAAAATTAATATTTAAATGTGACCTTGAGGTTATGACAGCTCTGTTACGACAGCTCTATGAAAACATTGGTTCAATGCTCAGTAGCAAACAAAAAAGTAAATCAAGTATTAGGAATTATTAAAGATGGAATAGAGGAAAACATCACCATACCACTGTGTGATTCCACAACGCTCCCAAATCTTACAGGCTGCATGCGTTTTGGTGCCACAATTGTTATGAACAACATAAGAGGGCAAAAAAAAAAAGGGGGGGGGGGGGGGGGGGGGAGGGAAGAGATGCAACAATGAATCAAGATATAGAATGACTTTCAAGTACCACTAAGTATGGTAAAATGCTTTAGTTTAGAAAAGAGATGGCTCACAAGGTGGTAACATGGAGATCTACTAAATCTTGACTGGCAAAGAGAAAGTGAATAGAGAATGATTTCTTATGCTAAAAAAGACAGTGGAACTAAGCGGAAGCAAACAACTTTCATGCACTGTAGGCTATAAATGAACAAAAGAAGATACTTTATACAATATGTCGTTACACTGAAGAACTCCTTGCCACATCACGTAAAAGTTTATATGGGTCCAAAAGCAACCGAACAATTTCTGTAAAAGAAAAAAAACAAGCCACCAAGACCTTTGCTTGTAAAGGAAGGCCCTAGAGCTACAAACTATTGGAGGCTGGGAGAGCATCCTAAAGGAGTCCGACTACATGTTGGCATTGTTCATATACTCTTTGCTGGACATCTTGCATTGACTGATTAGAGAAGGGATGGTGGGCTAGACGGACCAACAGTCTGACTTGCTAGAACTACTCTTATGTTATAAAGTTGTGTTACGTATGTTCATTTTCACCACTTCCCCAAACCCATACTTCCTGGTAGTTTTGTACAGATAGCCTGGTTTGCTTTCAGAAGGAGAACATGTCAAGTTATTTGGAGGAAGAATATGAAGACAGGAAAAAATGAAGATTTTGGAATAAGGAAATAAAAAGTTCATATATTATGCAAGATGAGGGGGGGAAAAAAAACAAACCAAAACACAAGAGTAATAAAAGGGTGACAAAATAAACTGACTGTAGAAGAGAACCACTGGGGGACGTGGATCAGATATTTTTACAACAGTAAAGGTTTAAAATTAGAATTCTGTGTCCAGCAAGAGAATCCTGGCCTGAAGACTAGTAAAAGGCCTCTGAAGAACTCACTTACTGACAGGAATATTAGTAAGGTGACAGAACTTTTGGAGATTTGCCACAACCGAAAGATAATCAAGAGACTTCCAGAATTCCCTTTTTTTTTTTTTTTTGTAATTTATAGTTCCTGTTTTACTATGTCCTCACAAAAATAAACATCTGCAACAATAACAAAAGGGAAAAGCCATTACTTAAAAGAGAAAGCAAAACAGTAACGCTGTGAAGAAAGGCCAAATGAATGTTTGTCACAAAACAGAAGTATTTTGACTACCAAGTTAGCAAATGGAGAGCAAATGATAAAGGCAGCTGAAGACAGAAATATTTGCCATTAAGAAACAAACACTTCTCCAAAGACAATGTTAGAGTTCTGGGGAGAAAAAAAAAGAAAGGAAAAAAAAAATCTTTACAAATAGGTTATAAAAAGAGCAATCAATGGTGTTGTGTTACAAATTAACAGATAGTTGTGTGGCATCTAGTGGTCAGACAGTGTAAATGCATTAAAAATATGCTGTAGAGCACCTTTGGTTTTGCTTTTGATATTAAAAGCAGAGACTCTGAAGGCATGATCAGTGATGGGGGATAGAAGGAGCAAGGCAGAATAAAATCAGTAATATGCACTACTTATACTCTATATGTATGCATGGTCATTTTTCTAAAACATAAGAAGAGGGGTTATTAGGAGGACCTGTTAGATCTCATGTTTTAAAGTGTCAAGTTCTAGAGTCATATAGGAAAGAAAAAAACAGTTGACTTCAATGCTGTTCTACCATTAAAACAGACACGCTTTCATTAACACTGTTAAATACGACTTCAATTATTGAGGAAAACAGACTAAATGTGGAGCCTAACCTGAACCCAGAAATCAGACAACCTGAAGAATGCTCCTTCAGCCCTGAATGGAATTGGATTTGAGTTACAGCACGTACATACGGTACGGTTCTAGCAGACATAAGGATGCACAGTATCTTAAAGACCCATGCATGAGAAACAAAACATACCTGTTCATTTGGAAACCTTCTGGAATGCAACTTCCTCCTATGCCTTGTTTTGGCTCTGTGCACCTTTTAAGAGTCATTCAGCACAGCAAAAGTGATACTTTTCTATATTTATATATACTTTTTTATTTTGAGATCCTTAAAAGACAGGGGTATATAGAATTTTTCACAACAATAGTACAAGCTTTCAACTATTATAGATAATTTCACTTACCTACTTTCAAGTTTGTGAAGTGATTGAATATTTCATTTTTAGAGTAAATATATAGTTAAAGTTGAATTTCAAAGTGTAATTATATTGGATAACATGGTCACTGAGATACCTATTCAAGTGCAAATTTCAAATTAATCTTAAAAAAAATCACTGTAGTTGACAGAAATATTAAATGAGAAAAACAATCTTTCCTGAATAAAATATGAACAGAGTGACAGGAGGTGTTTTTAAAAAACATTTTATCTACTTACAATAATTTAGATAAACCTACTTCCATGTCTAAATATTAACAGACACTTTTTATTTAACTTGCATATTGATACACATCTTCTGTAGTGAGAATAGCAGAACAGGAAAATTTTATAGTAAAATAAGATATTTCTATTCCACAGCTCTAATTCATTTCCTGCATTTGCAACATTTCTAGTTAAAAATAAACCACCTAAATTGTCTTTCCTTACAGGTTAATAGGCATTTTAAATAAGTAATGCAAATATAAATTAATGGAACTAATATCAGAACTTCATTGTTGATAGTCTAAAGAATAAATTAAGTACATAAATGTACCTAGTACATACTCATATCTGAGGTGTCTCTGGCTAAAGATGTCAGAAGAAAGGCATATTTCTTTGTCCAAAGATTTATTTGTAATGCGAAGAATTTAGTGAGACACGTGAGTGGAAGAATAGCTGGATTTTTGCAATCACCCTCATTCACTCTCTACAGTCCATATTTTAAGCGGTGAATGCTCCTTTGAGAAGAGAAGCAGCTTGCCTTTTAGTGACAACCAGTATTATATGAGCTTTGCTCACAACGATCGTTCTTGGGATGTGCTTTCTCCTGAAGCTATGTTGTCTGGCTTTGTTGAATTTCTCCTGTTTTATTAACTTATAATAACCACAAAAGAGTTCACACCTTTAGAAAGTCTTACAAAACTTTTCTATCACTTGTTCAAGGGGATTTTGTTCTCCAAAAATCTCAATTAGTATTTGGTCTAACAGCTTAAAAAATGTTTATAGTGTCTCAGTAGTGTTGCAAATCACATAATCAACTTTTTCTTTTTAAACAATTTACAGTCTGGACAAGAATTTAATATTAACTAAATAAAATGAGTATACGTAACACTCCTTGACATTTAAGTCACAAGTCTGCTTTTCCTACATGAGAATGAAACATATTCCTGTGGCAAGGTGAGGATTAAAGTCTCCCATTTCTCTTTTTTTTTTTTTTAAAGTAATAAAAATACTGTCATCAGCAGCATAGAAGAGCATTATGAACATTTCAGAGGGAAAAATCTAATTCTCAGCAATAGGATGAGGTCATGTAACAGAATGACTTTTATGACAAGGATTGAAGTACTATTAAGACCTTTCAGAAGGTCTAGTCAAGGCATAAGGTAAGTTCAGAGAGAAGACAAAAGTACCTGAATAAGAGGCCCAGAGAAACTAGAAGTATCTAGCACAATAATGTGGCTAGATAGACACAGAATGAGGGTGACTGCATTGTTCTGCTACATATACGTATTTTTGCCCAAGCATAATGTTGTACAGTATATACATTTCCAGACAGCACCTTGACTTACACACAAAGTCAGTTATATTCAGTGTTGTATGAGCTAAGCCATGACATAAAGATAAGGATCAGACAAGCTTCTCTGATTTTGCCACATGGAAAGGAGATATTGGTAAGAGAGGTGAGAAAATGTCTACACCACTACTGTCAGATCTGTATAGAAGAAGTCATTATGATACACTGTGAATCATGTTGTATCTGTCTGATTCCTACCAGAATTGACAAAAACTCACAAAAATCCAACACAGAACCATTCATGATCAAATTTCCATCCACTTACTTCTGACAGCAAAAACTGAGAATACTTTCTATCCATTAGGTCATAATTTATCTATGAGTAGATCATTGCACCTCCTGAATAGCAAGCCTGGTGCAATACCACAATCTAACTAGCACCCGTGAAAGCTTAAAACTTGCAGTTGAGTCCTGCTGGCAGAAGTTTTACATCCACTTGGCAAAGCTGGCATCAGGTGTACTTGAAAAGCTAAGACCCAGTCTCAAAGCGCTACCAGAATGAAAATAAATATCCTCCTTTATGTTCACTAAAATACAACTTTCTTACTTGTGTTAGCTGCTGAAAGACACACCTCTTGCTCAGTTTTGAGGGGAGGACAGAAGGAGAGGGGTTGGAGTTCTGAAACACTTACATAAAGCTGCATCACCCACCCCGCCCCTCTCAGTCAGAGACAGCCTCTCCAACAGGGAGATCAGATGTGTCTAATGATCAGACCAGATGGATGGGAAAATTGAAATAAAGTCCTGAAGCATATTATCTTGGAGTTCTCACTAGCAGATGGTTCTGAGGACTTTCGGAGGAATGCTCCACAGACCTCATGTATAGTACCCATTTGGAGTTAGTTTTGCTGCCAATCAGTGCTGTAGGTAATCACCTTCTCAGAGAGGTATTAGGAAAAAGTCTATGAAAGAAATCAACAGGACTATTAATCTCAGATGCAATCTTTCTTCTCTTGCAGAGTCGCATAGCAAGCTTCCTCACAATCTTAACTGTAAGATATGCTTCAGCCAAAGGCAAGAACACAGTAATTCCTTTAAGAAAGATTTTTTTTTTCTTTACAAGAATGGACACATCTTTATTGAGAAAAAGAACTGAAGTGTCTGAAAATAACAGAAATGGCTGTATTAAGAAATACATGAATGAGTTGGGTGAATTAAGCAGAAGTCCTACCAGGCATCTGGCAAATACTTTTGGTCCAGCATAAAGGCCAAAGGTTCAGCTCGTCTCAACACTCATTAAAAAAAAACAACTCTTTCACCCAATCTAAGATAAACTGGAAACCATTTGAATTGTCAACTCTGCTTAAGGGCATATCTGTCCACACTCTACACCTTAACTTTTTAATAATCTGTTGGAGGTTCTAATGATCAGTGACAACATGCTATCTTTGCTAAAGAAACCACTCAAACACTTCTCAGAAACATAAGAGGACAGATGGCCTTTTGTGGTGGGTTGACCCTGGCTGAACACCAAGTGCCCAAACTGCTCCCTCCTCAGCTGGACAGGGGGAGAAAAATACAACAAAAGGTTCGTGGGTCAAGATAAAGACAGGGAGATCACTCACCGATTACCATCATGGGCAAAACAGACTTGACTTGGGGAAATTAGTCAAACCACAGCAGGGTAATGAGAAATAAAAAACAAATCTTCAAACACCTTCCTCCTATCCCTCCCTTCTTTCTGGGCTCAACTTCACTCCTGATTTCTCTACCTCCTACCCCCAAGCAAAGTGGTGCAGGGGAACCACTGGGGGTGGCAGGAGGTTGCGATCAGTCCATCACACGTTGTCTCTGCTGCTCCTTCCTCCTCACTCTATAGCCATAGGCTCCCTCCCACAGAGACAGTCCTCCACAAACTTCTCCTATCTAAGTCCTTCCCACAGGCTGCAGCTCTTCACAGGGTGCCGTCCTTCAGGAACAGACTGCTCCAGCGTGGGTCCCCCACACAGTCACAAGTCCTGTCAGCAAACCTGCTCCAGCATGGGCTCCTCTTTCCAGGGGACCACAGGTCCTGCCAGGAGCCTGCTCCAGTGTGGGCTTCCCACGGGGTCAACAGCCTCCTTCAGGCATCTACCTACTCTGCCATGGGGTCCTCCACAGGCTGCAGGTGGAGATCTGCTCCGCCATGGACCTCCATGGGCTGCAGGGGGACAGCCTGCCTCACCATGGTCTTCACCGTGGGCTGCAGGGGAATCTCTGCTCCAGTGCCTGGAGCACCTCCTGCCCCTCCTTCTGCACTGACCTTGGTGTCTGCAGAGCTATTGCTCTCACATATTCTCACTCATCTCTCTGGCTGCCTTTCTGCAGCAGTTTTTTTCCCCCCTTCTTAAATATGTTATCCCAGAGGCACTGCCACCATCGCTGATGGGCTCGGGCTTGGCCAGCAGCAGGTCCACCTTGGAGCCATCTAGCACTGGCTCTATCAGACACAGGGGAAGCTTCTGGCAGCTTCTCACAGAAGCACCCCTGTAGCACAGCCCCCCCGCCCCCAGTACCAAAACCTTACCATGCAAACACAATACACTTTTTCAGATTTTTTCCTCTTAGAATGGTAGTCTAAAAACTAAATAAAAACAATAAAAAAGGACATTCGTCCTTAGGTTGGTAAAGTTACACATAAATGAGAGAAGTTCATGGTAATGTTACAGAATGTTTTTTAAAAAATAATTCAAGACTCTTTTCTGCACAAAATATTACCTAAGAACTATTTTTATTTATTTAAAAGCAATTTCTATCAGTATAAAAATATGCACTGGCTCTGGGTAACATAGCAAGTAGCATGCAATGCATTATTGATTTATTGAAAATTAAGGACATCTGAAAAATGGTTCAGATAATATTAAACAAAAAATGGCACTTTTGAGCTATCTGTTTTGTATTTCTGTAATTGGGATGTAAGTAGTAACACCTTCCAGAAAAACATGCACGCCACTGAGGAACAAGTGTTGATACCCTGAGTAACTGAAGGAAGAGAGGATTATAGCTGATGACAGCACACAGAACATACTCTTTTAAAATATCCATAAGCTATTTTACATTCAGAATTCCAAAATAAATAAGACATAGACTTCATATTTGATTTGTTCTGGCACAAATCTGGGTAAACTAGAGTGCAGAGCTACCCAACATGAAGTTACTAAAAGAAAATTATACCCACAGTCTAATCTCTGGCAAGCACTTAAAAGCAGTCAAAGCAAGTCATGAGATATTTACCATAAAATAAAACTATCTGACATTTTCCTTAGTATACACTGGCAAGAAATGCATACTGATGTTCCTAATGCCTGTAAAAAGCAAAAATGAACACACACACAAGAAAAGTTACAAGTAATTTATAAAGAAAGTGCCTTTCCTTTTTCATACCAGTTGTAAGGTGCTATGAGGTTGCCAGCAAGTGCTAGTAGAAAAATGGAAAGCTTTATGTGTAAGAACTTTGTCCTGCTAAGTCAGGCAAAAGGTCCACCTAGCACAGTACTTCAGAGTAGCAGAAGGAAATGCTATTTCACACATGTCCAGCCAGTTTCCCAGCACACTCCCACAGCACGAACAAATGTTGTTGGGTTAGGGTTGCTAGAAAGCACTTACTTGCCTACTCCTTTTCTCACTAAGTCATCATTTTGTTTATGACAACAATTCCTTTTTGAACCTACTTACACTCCCTGGCTCTACAATCTCCAGTAAATTCCAGACATTCAATGCCCACTGCACAAAGTAGCATTTTGCTTTATCTGTATCTACTACCTTAATTGAGTGCCATCTAGTTTTGGTACTGTGAGGTTTGGCAAATAACACTTCCGCATTCCTTTTATCCACTGCCTTCGTGATCATAGAAACTTCAATCACATTTCTGCAGCTTCTTTTTTCCAAATGGACTTAACAGCTTTGCTTACACTACTTGTTCTTCATACAACTGCTGTAGATAACACACATGGTTTATCTGAAAGTAAATATAACTTTCATTTTTAGATCTACTTTCTATTTAAATTTTACCCTTCAATAGAATCTTTTAATCCACTTCTAAAATATGCTTTAACTTTTCAACTTTTGACTTCACAGTAAAAAAATTCTTCTAATTCTCTAAATAATTAGCACTGTTCTTATGTCTGTTAATACCTATACAATATGCAAAATCAATTTCAAACTACCTTTAAGCATGAATATATACAGTAACTCAGATCTGAAAATATTCTATCAGTCATTTGTGTATAATGCAACTATTTTCCCAGACTTAAAGGGGTTTGGAATAACGGTTAATATGTTTTGCTGCAACCCAAGCTCTGAAACAATGACTAATCAGGAATATAACATGATAGCTTTAAACAAAGCCACCTCAAACCACACATCATGCACTGTCTGTGAACAGGACTGGAAAAAGTGTACCAGGCCACCCTAAAAAGCAACTGAAAGAAAATACGTCTCCACAGGTAGTCTATGTGGGAGATGTATCCGTATCTTCATTACCATCAACTACTGCATGGAATGCTGTAGGAGGAAGAAATAAAGTACTTCTCTTGCTTTGAAAGCTCTCTAATGATGAAGAGTTACAACATCCATATTTACATATTGACTTCATCTGAATTTTGTGATTAACCTCTGTATCAACAGAGAGCAAGTCCAATCTGATACATTCAAGAAAATTAGTTTCCCATTTCATTGATATTCCTGCAGTGTTAGGACACACTAGGTGTTCATTTTTTGACTTTGTGGATTGGCTTAATATAATTTAAAACACAGACATAAAGCTTAAAGATCCTTCAATGATCACATTTCCAATTGCGATTGTCTTTGTAGATATTCAGAAATTCTTACCATCGATTTGAAAGATCTGTTGATACTAAAATCCGATAGTACTATGACACAAATATCACCGTTGTGCAATTTTGCTCCATTAGGGATCATCTTAATATCATCTGATCCCAACATAAATAAGGGTTGTAAAACTTCAATGGAAAAAACTTCCACTGGAATAGCATGCAAGATGCATTTTTTGTAATTTCTACATTCTTAACATTGTTATAAAAGCAAAATTCACAAAAGGAGTTAGAAAGCTTTCCTGTTCCACAGCAAAGCTTTCTACGCATTCTGTCAATGCTACAATTGGCAAGCAAGAGCTAACCTTTGCTCCAAGAAGTGCCGCAGCTGTTTAGAATCAATGCAAACAGGCTTGGAAACTGTAAGCCAGGGCATATGACTGACCGTCTGTGAGCACTATAAAAAGCAGTGCTGTAGGCACTGAGTAAGAGAGGGCAGTGCTTGGTGTGAGGTTCTCCTGAGAAATGGACATAAGAACGGTTGTCTGTTAGAGAGCATTGGACAAAGGTTTGGAAGAGTTCAACATATTCATTTGTAGGCAAGATACTGGTATGGTTTCTAAAAGACTAAAATGAATAGAAAGCCCCAAGGAATAGAAAGCTTTGAAAAATGCAGGGGTGATGTGGGGTGGGGAGGTCAGGTCAGGTTTTGGTCTGTTGAAAGGATAAGCTTGGCTTGCATGTTTCTATTGTTTCGATATACCTAAAAACAAGTCTTAGATCACCAGAAAATTCATCTTTGCTCAAAGGCAACTGGTACTAGAAACTGGAAATCTTTAACAAAGACTTCTTACAAAGCATTACTCTGTAAAGTTAAATAAGTATCAATGGAGACAAGATGAAGTACGATCTAATAAAAAAAAACACTGGTGCTGAAAATTAGATATAAACCATCTTACCCCAATAACCAAGCACAGATGCAACAGTGACTGAGATAATATTAAGTGTTTTTTTACAACTAATTTTTATTTTTCCATACTAAAGCACACTTGAGAAAAAAAGCACATCTAAAATATTTCTGTACATAATACAAAGTAAGTATGTGCACATCTCAAGAAAAAAGATGATGACCAAAAAATTCGGCTAACACCTGTAATCTTATCTTGGCCATCTGCACACTTTTCCCAGAACTAGAGGGGGCTCTGGACAGATATACTTATCTCCACTTTTATGCAGCTCAGACTCTTCAGGAAAATACTTGTCAGAAATCAAACACTTACTGAATCAGGGATGAGTGTCTACATCACAATAACATGGCTAATTTGTATAAACCTATATAGGATCATCACTTGAAAACAGTTCCTATTTTAAACATTTTCCATTTTCACTCTGAACCCATACTTTATCTAGAAAAAATTTTCATTTATCTCAGCCATAGGGAAGTCAAATTTTTGCTAATCCTTCCAAAAAAAGTGTCAAATTGTATTCTAGATTGAAAAAAAAAAAACACCCCAACAAATTTATAACAACCATTAAACAGATTTTTTTTCAAGAAAGATTTACTTATCAGTAAAGTTATGTTGTGGTTTAAACTGGCAGCTAGCTAAAACAGCCAGACAGCTGTTCACTCACCCCCATGCCCAGCCAGATGGGGGAGAGAATCGGGGGGGGGGGGGGAAGGTAGAACTTGTCGATTGAGATAAAGACAGTTTAATAGGACAGAAAAAAAGAAAATAATAATAATTACAAAAATAATTATGAAGGAATATACAAAACAAGTGATGCACAGCACAATTGCTCACCACCCGCTGACCGATGCCCAGTTACTTCCCGAGCCGCAGCCCCTCCCCAGCCAGCTCCCCCAGTTTATATACTGGGCATGATGTCGTATGGTATGGAATATCTCTTTGGCCAGCCTGGGTCAGCTGTCCTGGCTGTGTCCCCTCCCAGCCTCCTGTGCACACCCAGCCTTCTCGCTGGCTGGCCAGCGTGAGAAGCTGGACAGTCCTTGACTGCTCAGGAACTAAAACACCAGTGTGTTACCAACATTATTTTTATCCCAAATCCAAAACACAGCACTATACCAGCTACTATCAAGAAAATTAATTCTATCCCAGGTGAAACCAGGACAAGTTATTTTTACTTCTTCTTATGATCTAAAAGTAGCATCTTGTAACAAAAGCATTTTGTCTTAACACTGAACAAGGATACCACCAAACCATCAATCAGTAGACACGTAACAGATGACTTCAGCTACTTACTTCTCTACCAACTACTGAAGAAGGTAGAAGAAGGGGAAAAAAAGGCAAAGAAATGCTGTGGAGAACAAGTAGGATCATGTAAAATACATTTGTTAATACAGTTTCTTGAGATCTCCATTTCTCCAAAAGAATATCAGATATTTAAGATGCATAATTAATTATATGCACATTAATGACATTTCAGCAATGAAACCATATTCAATGGTTCCTATTCAATGAAACCTCCTATTTTCACTCATTTTCTCATTCACAAAACCAGCTCTGTTTTCTTTTATCACAGAAGCATGACTACACTTTAACAAATTTTTTGCTTTTAATTTTTTTAAATCAGAATATTGCACAAAAGGGAGGAAGGGAGTCCTTTTAAAAATTAATTGCTTTGATGCTTTAAAATGAGATCAAGTATGACAGCAAAGACCCTTGCCGACCTCACCATGTCAGTGCAGTGATTAGAGAGCATGTTAGGCAGAGCTTAAACGCAGAACTGTTTTAAGTGGTTTAACTGCAGAATATGGCATTGTTGGTCCACGTATGCAAGAAAAATTAAAAAAAAAAAATCAACAATGTATATTGATATCAGGATGAAGTGCCTGGTCCAGACTCTGTTCTTTTTCTGTCAGATACATTCAAGACTATGAGGAAAGACATCTAAAAATGCATTCTCATACAAGAGCCCCATAGAAGAAAAGAGAGGAAGAGGAGAAGTGCAAAGAACTTCACTACAGTATACCTATCTATGCCTCTCCCTCTTCTCACAGTTCAAAAAAGATGGAAGAAAGAGCCCCCAAGAAAACACCACTTTTCTGGGGAGTACATCAATCTATCCTGAACTGTGATTATTACTCCTCCAAATTGAATTCTCTTGGCCTTCTGGAACACACCACAGATGCCTCAAGGAGCAGACTGGTGTATGTCTATACATGTATTTTCACACTTGCCAACTTACTGCTTTGAAACCACCATCCTAGATCTTG
>NW_010541286.1:0-2610 GCF_000687285.1 Phaethon lepturus | reverse complement strand
CAGCAGTATTTAATAGTATAAAACAGATGTGAAAAATTATGCCAAAGGACCTTCCTGGTTCATGAAAGAGAACTATCCCTTAGCAGCAGGACTTAAAATAGAAGGCCCCGACAAAGTCATTCAGTTTTCCTGAGTCACAATTTTCTTGAATCAGCCAAGTTACTTAAAACATTGAAGCCATTGAAAAAGAGTTCCATTGGTTAGGGAAGACTTGAGAATACAAAGCATTTACAGTGTGTGTCACTGAACAGGAGACTTATTCAGCCAGTCTCTAATTAACAAAACTGCCTTAGCAGAATATGACTCATTCTTCTTATAGTACTAAATCAGCTATTTATCACAGTACCACTTAATAACTTCTGGGAATAAGGAGTACAAACATTTCCTTCCTATAGTCTTCCTCATCACAAAACACCTTTTTCCCCTCCCAAAAGAAGCCAAACACCCCCCCCCAAATTCTTCTCCTTTCCCCGTCCTTTCTTAATGTTTACAAGAAATCAATAAAGAAACAGCCAAACAGTGGGAAAGCCTGTGTTTGAGCTAGTTCTGAAGACGTTTAGCTACAGAAGTAGCTGAATTTCCAATTCTAAATATTCCTAAGTGAAAGATAGCAGTTTGGGATTAACACTGAAATAAAATTAAAAGGCTTAGTCAGAAAAGGGTGATGGAATTTTAACTGCTTTTATCATGTTACCATATGGAAGTTCCAACTTGTTGCAACTAATAAGAATGTGTTAGCGTGCTCAGGAACAGACTCTATTCTCTTCGCTTAACTGAAATGTTACCAGAACACATTGTCCTGACAGTCAACAGATCTCTCTGGCTCAGATATCTCGATTATATACTGCTAAAGAGTACAAAATATTAGACATCAACTAATTCAGAGCATTCCACAAGTAAAGACAATGCTGATGGCTCAGGATATGGTATTTTTTGAATTCTGATGATTTAACGTTTTCAGAGAGCTACAAGTTCTGAACATTTCTACCTTGTATTTTTACATTTAACAGAGTAACAGTTTGTTACTGGAAATAATGATAATACTCATACAATGTAAAGACTTGCTATAAGAAGCCTTACAGATAAGATGACAGAAGATGCTAGGCTCCTTATCCATAAGTCATTAACCTATATGGTAATTTAAATGAGTTATACAAGACAGTGAAAGTATTTCACAAGGAAAGAAAACATAATTAGCCCTAAGAATTCTGTCTGTGGAGTTAAGCGAACAACAAGAATGATTTGCTACGGAAAGCTGTCATAGCACACCGGAACTTTCTGGGGGTATCATTAGCACTTACCACCTTCTTCAACTGTAATCCTTGAAGTTAACAGTAGACAGACCATAGCTTTAATTTAGGAGATATTTGACAGACAAATTAAGGCAGAGCTAACTACTACCTTGATAATAAAAACATTACTTAGCTCATAAACACTTGTAATGATTAGTATTACAGAATTAACTGAATGCATACATGGAACCAGTAAGAAAAAAGTAACAACAGATAAAAAGCAATTTAAAAAAATTATTAATTAGCTTGATTCCATACTTACTAAGCCAGTGGAAAAACTCAGGTGATACTCTAAGGTTCCTCCCCTCTAACCCTGATTCCTTTATAATCCAAAACCTATTTCCCCAAAAAATGTAATAAAAGTTTGTAAATTGCCATAATTGGAATGGCAATGCTGTAATGCCTTGAAGTTTATGCATTTTGCTGACTACATTCTTTTTCAGAACAGCATTGCCTTCATAAAAATGACTGACCATTCTAAAGCATAGTGTTTACCACCAAATTGGTTCTGGACAGATCTCTTCCGGTTTCCTTTCTCTTCTCATTCACACGCGTACTTACCTCCTGGCAACATCAAACTGAAACAAAAATATGATTTCTAAGCATCTTTTCAAATCATTTGTAAAATTGTACACAGCTTCAAATACATGGTTTGGGTTTTTTTGATACATAGAACAAGCCTGATAGACGTAAGTATTTTAGCTACAAGGAAAGAAAAGTTAGTGAAATTTCCTGAACACAAAGATTTTAATTTTAACATACAAAACAATTTAACATTTCAAAATCTACAGGCATGAAGGGGACGACAAAAGAAGTTTAGCTCAGCTGAATTCAGTGCAAGGTTTGCCATTGATTTTTCAACAGAAGACCCCCCAACTACTTAAACTATAGATGATGGTTAAAGTTCAGACTTCAATATTTTCTATTTTAAGCCTCTTTAAAGTACTTTTTTCCTAATAGGACTTAATTTTTCACCTGCCAAAGCATCTATTCTCTGCAAGGATTCACCATTTCAACGAACACGGGTTCCAAGGCAGCAGCATTAGAACTAAGCAAGGTACATGGATTAATTGAGGTTAAAAATATTCTGCAGCTCTGAGATCCTCCAAGGAGTTTGCTATCACGGCTGGTAAACGTCCAGAACGGCTTTTTAGACGGGAGAAGGGAGAATGGAGAATAAAAATTAAAAAAAAAAAAAAATTAAAAAGCCCCAAACCAAACACTAAGCTCCTATCTGCCACTACTTCTTCCTTCAACCTGTTACGGTCCTGGATGAGGACGAGAAGGGAGGTTTTCGCGGGGAAACCAGCGCCCTTTC
>NW_010541285.1:0-12216 GCF_000687285.1 Phaethon lepturus | reverse complement strand
TGTCCCTTCCAACCCAAAGATTCTATGATAGACACTGTTCATTTACGTATAACCTTAGCTGAAAAGGGACTTTGTGCATCTCCATCCAAGCTTCAACTGTGTCAGAAAGAGGTTAAATATTTAGGATTTATCCTAAAGGAAGGCCAACAAGAAATAGACCCTGAAAGGATAGAAACCATAATTAAACTCCCACGCCCTATCACAAAGAAGCAGATACGAAGATTCCTGGGAACGGTAGGGTTCTGTCGACCATGGATCCTAGGATTAGGAGAATTGAACAAACCTTTATCAGAGGCTACAAAGGATGAAGAAGTAGAGCTGATTACATGGAGACCAGAAAGGGAACAGGCTTTTTAAGCAATAAAGGGAGCATTAGCGTCTAGGACTCCCAGACTATACAAAACCCTTTAATCTGCACGTACATGAACGTAAAGGGGTAGCCAATGGAGTAATAATGCAAAAACTGGGTCCACATCACAAGCCAGTCACATATTATTCAACTCGGCTTGATCCAGTGGTGGCAGGGGCATCAGCTTGTATTAAATCAGTAGCGGCAGCAGCAGCTATATTGGAGATATATATCCAGCGGCTATATATCCACTCATCTTAGGACATCCAGTGACAGTTTATGTCCCACACGAAGTGGAAATGCTACTGAAACAATTTGCAACCCAAGCATTATCACCACAATGGGCACATAGGTATGAACTAATTCTCCTAATGGCAAATAATGTTATTCTGAAGAGATGCAATACCCTGAACCCTACGACGTTGTTACCATTGCCTGATGAAGAGGAGGAACATCATCAGTGTGAATGGGCAATGCTTACTTCCAGCAAACCATGAACAGATTTAACTGATGTTCCTTTGCAGAATCCAGATTTAACTTTGTTTGTGGATGGCTCATCCTACTACTTACACGGACCACAGACTGGGTATGCCGTGGTCAGCATACAAGTAATGGAAGCTGAACCACTTCCAACAAGGCTGAGTGCACAAGGGGCAGAATTGGTAGCCTTGACACGTGCAGCTCATCTAGGAAAGGGAAAACGAGTCAATATCTGCACAGACTCTCAGTATGCCTTCGGGGTGTGCCATGTACATAGGAACGTTATGGAAAGAATGAGGATTTCTCACATCATCAGGAAAAAGGGTATCTAATGGAGAAGAAATACGCAATTTATTGTAATCAGTGCAGCTACCCAAAGAAATTGCTGTGATACATTGCCCAGGCTACACTAAGGACACTGCAGAAATTAGTAAAGGAAATGCCTTTGCTGATGCAGCTGCAAAGGCTGCAGCCCGGCAACCTCTGAGAGAGTGTATGGTTGCAATCTCAATGGAAGATCAGAATGAATGGCCAAATTTAACAAACCCCCAAAAAATGTATGAAAAGAATTCTTCAGCAGAAGAGAAGAAACAGTGGGAGAAGTGGGAAGCAAAACAAGATGACAGCAGAATATGGACAATAGGAGGAAAGCCAGTTTTGCCAAAGAAATATTTAATTATCGTGGCCAGATGGTTTCACGACAAAGCTCATGGAGGAGCAGAGGCAGTGGCTAACCAGGTACAAAAAGTATGGACAGCACTGGGAATTTATGTTGCCGCAAAAAGAATCACCAGCAGCTGCCCGACCTGACAAAAGTTTTCAAGTGTCAAGCCGAGCTCCAAGTTAGGGGGACAACCATGGGCCTACTTCCCTTTTCAGCGATTACAAATAAATTATGCAGACATGCCATCCACCAGTGGATACAAACATTTATTAGTTATAGTAGATAATTTGTCAGGTTGGGTAGAAGCTTTCCCCACAAGAAAAGCAGACACAGGAGGAGTGGTGAAAGTGCTGTTAAAGGAAATTATACCCAGATATGGAGTTCCTGAATCAATTGAATCAGACAGGGGTGCCCATTTCACAGCAAATATAATCGGTCAACTATATAAATCACTAGGTATAGAGAGGAATTTGTACACTCCCTATCATCTGCAATCCTCAGGACAAGTAGAAAGAGTGAACAGAACCTTGAAAGAAAAGATAGTAAAAATACCCACAAGCACTGCTTTAAAATGGCCAGACACATTGCATTTAGCCCTATGGGATGTGCGAAATGTCCCGCAACAACCCATAGGACTAACACCATCAGAAATTCTCTTTGGAAGACAGTTGGCCATACCAGGAACTTATATCCCAGCTAAAACCAGCTTGTTGGATGGAGATGACTGACTGACCCAGTGTAAGTATTGCAGAAGTACATTGCCTGAAGTACAGATACATGATATACAGCCTGGGGATAAAGTTCTAATAAAGATATTTTCTCATAAGTCTAAGTTAGAACCTAAATGGGAAGGGCCATATACTGTCTTATGTTCTTTGCTGTTAAAGTTTCAGGGAAAGAAAATTGGATACACCACTCACACGTCAAGCGAGTGGTGGATAGACAACCAACTGATAAATAATTGATTACTGAAGAAACCTTGCAACAGAAACAATGAAGTGAGACATCTCACTGCTCTTGATGATGACAACCCTGACGACTGCAATGGCTAAGTAAAAAAAGATGGGTGATCCCAAGTGGACAAAAGTTATGTATAAGAACGTGGAGGTTAATTGTTCGTCTTGAAAGATTTTGCAAACTTTGTCTGACCTTTGTCTGACATATTAAGCAGAAATGCTTGATAAAAACAAAGGGAGAACTGTTACAGGGGTCACTTCCTAGTTCAAACGGAATCCATTGTATAGCATTAGTAAAAAGCCTTAGGCCGCAAGCTGTGAACTTTCATCTAGATACTGTTGAACTTATAGTGAACTCTGACTTAGTTACATGAGGGAAGATCCCGAAACCGGTGTCAATTAGAAAGATAAGATAGCCACATCCATCAGCAGAAGTTGTCTCCTCGAGAAAAGAAAAAGAACGGCCCGCCTGGAGACAGTGAAAGGATCCAATGAGGAACAAGGAGACCGCAGACCCAAATACTACTATTGGACCAAGTCATCTTGCGAAGGGGGGGGAACTTAGATCGTAAGGGTATAATTGCCCAGAGATTCTTTTGTTTGGGGTCCCTCTCCGGAGGCACCCAGCTCAAGCTGTTCTTCACTGCTGTACCACTTAATAAATTCGTCTGCTGTACGTCATGTCAGAGATCTTGCTTCGAGAAAACTAGGGTCAAGCCTGAGGGAAGAGGAAGCACCCGAGAGTGAGTGTGTGTGTGTATGTGTGTGAGGAGTCAAAAGGGGCACCCATCGGCTAACCGGAGTTGCCCACTGCGAAGGGACCCCGGTCCTAGCAGTTAAAGTCTCAGGTGGTATGTGTGCGCGACTCCTTGATTGGTGTGTGAATGCTCGGGCAGCAGCTTCTCCCTTAACAGTAGGCAACTGGGGCATTGTCATACAGTCACGTTATTTCTCTGAAGTCGGCACCACCACTGACAGGTTCAGGCCATGCTTCATTTTCCCCACCTCTTTTGTGTTTATCTAGCTCTCCTCTGACTACAAGGTGAGCTGAATGAGGTACCTGACTGAAAAATAATTTTGTTGCTGTTGTTGGTAGCACAGTTTTCAGTTAGATTACTTCTTTACTCTGGAGAGCTATACAAAGGCTAGGAAAGGGAGGAGGAATGAGCAACCACAAGGTAATGAGTGGAACAACCCTTTTGTGCTGACCATGTAATCACAGCCTTGCTTTCTCCCCAAAACCTCAACAAAACAAAATGTACAGACAGCATGTTGATAAAGTAGGATTCACCTTCCTCCAATACATGCAGTTCCACAGAAAGGAATTTCTTTATGCCAAGTACCTCTTTTGGAAATGTAACTGATAAAAAAATGCCCTCAAATACCCAATGGGACAGAGAGGTAGCCTGTTTCTTGAGGGAAGGTGTCCCTCACAGCGTTTCCCCCAGCCTTCACCATAGCACATCCAAAGAAGAGCAGAGTTGGAATGACAAATACCAGGAAGCTGTGCTCTGCTGAAGGAATAATATATCACTCATACAGATATATCTAACCAGTCATCAGCTACAGACATTCTAATCAGAAAGAATTGCTATTTCTAGTTTTTATATGGTGTCTAGCAAACCTCCTCATGTAAAATCTCCATTAGTTTAAAATAAATGGCTAGAGAGTACAATCTCCATTAACTAGTTTATTTCTTCAAAGCACAAAGTCTATAAAGTTCAATAGAGTCAGAAGATAAGTCAGTTCTCACACATAACAAACCCAAATAACTCGAGATATCAAAAAAAGGTAAGTCACCCTTTACTGCATCCCAAAAGGATTAAAAATGGTTCATTTCACATGCCCAGAACTCTCAAACTAATTTTTATGTATTTTCAGATGAGTCCAAATGCATTCGAAGAGTATCATGCAGTGTGCATGGGAGTAACATAAATACATATTTCACAGAGATTTAAATGTAAATCCCACCACTTTATGAAGATCCAAGATTCCTAGAATTTCATAGCAGAATTGGTGCATTCTACTTTATGAACTAAATTGAAAATGTCATGAATGTCGTAGTGCCTTACTTGTTCTCATTGCTGGCATCATACCGAGGCATAGGGTCAAAATCATTTCCATTGACATCAAAACTGGCCTGTGAATCCTGTAGCCAAAAGGAGAAAGAAAACCAGTTTCTCATTAATTAGCCATTGACTCATGTGGCCTATACATTCTTCAGCAGGTTTCTACAAGAGAGCAAATTAGGCTAACTAACATTCCTGTGGTTTTATGATGATTGCATGTTTTAGGAAAGGATTATATACTTAATAATTATAGGATTTACATATTTTATTTTATTTTTTGAAAATGGAGTAAGATAATAAAAGCCTTGAAAAAGCATAGTTCAAATATCTGTGAGGAAGTAGAAAGAGGTGTTTCATTAAACCAAAAAACTACATTCCTTCTAAGAAACTTTCAGAAATTAAGTGTTCATTCTTAAAATCATGATTTTGCTAAATGTTCCAAGATTCAAGAAATTTCAGTCATTGTTTCAAGGAAAAAGAATAATATCACTATCCTAATAATATTTTTATTTAATATACAGTTTGAAATGAAACATAAAGTACATTCCCATTCGGAAAAAAGTGTCTCTCTAAACATCCCTTAATTGGCTGCGAGGATTCAAATATATGGAAAATATCCGCATATTTTTGTTCCATATTTTACATTTACTGAGATTCTTAGAGCTGAAAACAGTTTATAGAGCAAATAACTGTAGGGTTCCTGTTAATTAATGTGATAGCATGTGGTGTGTTGACATGGAAAGCAGTTCTTGTTAATCTCCTCTTTGTTCAAAGCCATTTACCACATCCACCTCAAATATTCCTGTTTGCAGCCACACCAGCAATAATCTGTCATATAGAAGGCATCAAGCAAGCAATGTGAGTTGCCCTGGGGGAATTCCTTGTTGGCATGAGGAAAAGGAGAAAGAAGGTGGTAAAGGAATAAACAGTTACTTCGAATTCAGTGGAAGGACAGTACTGGGATGAAGTGACACCTGTATCATTCAATGAGGAGGTAAAATTATATTTGGTTTGTTTAAATGACTTTAGAGTTTAAAATTAAAGATTTGTCATGCATTAGGATCAAGCTAAGCATATGTTGATAAATAGGTCAATATCCTGTCATTTGTGCTTACGCAGTAATGTATTTCAAAGCGGAGTTCCACATGCAATGGGGAAGGAAACAGATATGTGTGACTAATTTTAAATAAACGGTTTTAGAACGGTGGACACCACTGTAGCTTTTGATAGGTTGTTAATGTTGGTACTGTCACCTTCATCTCTTGAATGCTCTGTCAAGATGATATGTTCCCTGGCACAAAGCCAGGGCCCTTTTAACAAGATCTATGTCTGTAATGGGCCTGAAGGTGTGTACATGCCTTGTGTGTGCTATCTTCACCAATCTGACTCAGTCCAAATATATTTGTTTGTTTTCTTACCTCGTGTGAATGTACAGCTTGCACATTTAATTTCAGAAAAATAATAAGGTCCTTAAGTCATGTGCTTTCAGGTAATGCCTATTCCTGAACCATGAGAATAATCATTCCAGCAAAGCGCAACCCTAACATTCTAAACAGCTTCAAAGTGTGTCACTAAACCAAGAAATCACCCACGAGAGAAGCAGCTTCTCCTCACATTACACAGTCCTTCAAAGGTATATTAAACCAATCATTTAAATGTGATGAACCACAACCAAACAAAAGCCTTCTGAGGCTACATGAAACATAGGACACAGTAAACAAAGGATACAGTTCTCCTATTACAGATAGGGAAGGGGCTCACTGGAGTTAGCGGAGATTTACTAGAAAGACCTCAAAAGGCTCTACACCTATTTTTAACTGACTCACAAGTCATGTCTTTTACCTTTCACATTATTTCTAGCAATAAGGCAAAAAATAAACAAACATTAAAAATAAAATTAAAAATAAATTCATGGGAGGATATGCCTAAAATTACAGTCTTTGAGAAGAGCTGCTGTCTTGCTAACTAAACATATTAACCAAAAATGGACTTCAGCTGCATGCATTACCTCAAAAGCAGTGTATTCCATTCCTAACTTCTCAGTGTTCAGGATGTGAGAATATTAAGTAAAATAATCGAAGAGAAGAGAAGAGAAGAGAAGAGAAGAGAAGAGAAGAGAAGAGAAGAGAAGAGAAGAGAAGAGAAGAGAAGAGAAGAGAAGAGAAGAGAAGAGAAGAAGAGAAGAGAAGAGAAAAGAGAAGAGAAAAGAGAAGAGATCACACAATTGGTTCCAATCCTTCAGAAATTAAGGACTCAATTATGAAAGGCATACAGATATATTAAAGACATTAAGACTGCATATAGTTTTAACTAAAATAATACAGATTACCAAAAGCTGTCTGTTTTCCTCCTGGAAGAATGTTTTCCTCCTACTGATGTTACTATTTGAGGAATATGAACCCTCCTCCCTCCCTCCTCCCTCTTCCTTCAGTAACTTGAACATGATTGTCTTTCTATGAGCAGCAAATTAATTGCAGGGTAATAATAAAGCAGCAAATCTGGAATACTGCAGAGACTCACATAATTTTGCATCAAGTCTGGATGGTTTCTTTCAATGCCATCATCCAGGATAGCGACCACAACATTCTTTCCAGTGTAGCCTCTCTTCCAAGCACCTATTATATTCATATCTGATTGGCAATGATTGGTGTTATCACTGCAGTGCTAAGGAGAGAAGAGGAGATAAAAGTATTGGATGTTGCAGATTACTGAACCATGTAGGTTTGAGATATTAGCCTATTCACATTAATATTACCATTTAAATTAGCAGATGAGCATATCGACTTGAATAGCAACTATACAGGTTCAACATCTTCATTTAGAAATATAGGGATAATTTAAAAAGAAATGCAAAAATAAATGACAGTTGCTAAACCTGCTTTCAGATTACTCTTCATGTTAAGCAATAGAAAAGGGAAGTGTTCAGCCACACTGAACCACTAGAAGCCCTGTGTAAAATAAAGCATCTATTCCTGACTGTTAAACCCACTCATTTGAAATGTGCATTTGAATTGTTTGATTTTTTTTTCTTCAGGAAAACAAATCATATGTGGATAAAAGTAGACAAATGCCTGTACAGAAACAGACATGGAAACAAAACCTGCTTTTTGGAGCTTATGTGTTGTGTAACTTCTTTACAGAATGTCTGGAAACTAATCCAGATTAATTTTTATCTATCAAAGGTGGCTTTTGGCAGGTTTTGTGCAATAACAGCAGACGAGCAGCAGTGAAGAACCTGTAACCAAAACAACATTCTGAAAAACTTGCAGATTAAGGTATCTGATGAATTGTAGATAGTTACACTGAGAACAGCCTAGGGAACTATTTTATGAGACACCCAGTCTGGTGTTGGGGACAAAGTTCATTTAGGGTGTATTGAAACTGAAAGCCCTTTCCTTGACAGGAATGCACCCAGTTCATATGAAGAAATCTGGCTTGCCATGGCAAGGGAGGCATTCACTCCCTCTGCCCCACAGAGTAACATCAAACATTACATTGAGATGCTCCTATCTCAGCATAATGTTTTAAGCACTCTACAAATTGTAAGGAATATAAATACATTGAGAGATGCATTATGCCTTGACTTAGTCCATCTTTGTCCTCCTGAACACAAGCACACTGAAGGCAACCATTAGCCATGTTCAGTGCAAACTGAGGTCAGATTGCTGTCAAACTGTGTTTTTCTCCTCCTCTTCCTCCCATTCACAATACTTTCTATACAAATCAGAGGATTTAAGAATGGCCCCTTGCTGTTACTAACGCAACATTATTAGGTACTGTAATTAATATATAGCCTTGCTCTCCCTTGTGTGTGTATGTCTGTCTATACATATATGTATGTATGTATATAGATATACATAAAAGGCATTTGAAGGACTTTAGGGACCAGTTCCAAGGAATGTATAGGCCAACCTTAACTTTTTTGTTCTGTATATTCCTTGGAAATGTTTGCACTGCTGGTTTTATGAAATTAATTACACTCTAAACTTGCCCTCTGTAGACTGAACAGTTGTAGACATGAGGCTTTCTAATGTAAAACAACAGATTTAACAACGTGTAGTCTTTTCAGATCCCTTTGCATTTTTCAGAAGTGTTACTAAGTAAGCATAAGAAAATACCTGCAAGAGAGATTAATATTATCCTTCACATTTTTCAGCTGTGAAGACATGGAGACAGAGAAGCAAATGCCACCAACTACAGAGCAAACCCAAGAGAGAGCTGCAACAGGCAATTGGGATTCCTGGGTCTGACTTCCAATCAGATTTCTTGGGGCACCTCTATGCTGAAGAAGTGTCTCCAAAGTCAGTAACAAAATCAAAATATTTTCCTGCTGGATTAAGGGCAAAACCAAGAGTACTGGTTTTGGCTGGTGTTGAAGGTATGCAAGGAATTAAGCTGGAGGTATTGTTGAGTCTCTGTGAGCAGTTAACAAAGCACAACCTTGAGGGAAGGAACAAGAGAATCACAAAAGAAACACAGCTACTCAACCTTGAGTGGACTATCCTAATTAACATATAATTAACATATACTTGGCATATTAGAAACCTGCCCCTGGGTGGGGAAAGCCCCCTCCTCACAAAAGCCCCTTCCTCACTGAGCATGCCTAGAAAAAAAAGGACACTGTGACTTTAAGTGGAGACAAGGCTTGTGAGAACCAGTGGGAACAAGGGTAACAGACACAACTTTTAAAAAATACTGATAACTGTTGCTCGAAGTGTATAAATATTTTCCATGTGTTAACCGAGGTGTGCTAGCTTTGTGGGCCTACCACCTAGCACCCAACTCTGCACAGATTTGGAATAAAAGCAAATACCTCAGCTCTGTGTGTTTTTCGGCTCTCTGCACACCAGGTGGAAGAACCCATATTTGGGACAACACTGGGATAGAGTTAATTTTCTTCATAGAAGCTAGTATGGGGCTATGTTTTGGATTTGTGATGAAAACAGTGTTGATAATACAGGGATGTTTTCATTGTTGCTGAATAGTGTTTGCACAGTGTCAAGGCCTTTTCTGCTTCTCACACCACTCGACCAGTGAGGAGGCTAGGGGTGCACAGGAAGCTGAGGGGGGACACAGCCAGGACAGCTGACCCAAACTGACCAAAGGAATATTCCATACCATACAACGTCATGCTCAGTATATAAAGCTGGGGCAAAGAAGGAAGGGGTGGAGGGATGTTTGGAGTGATGGCATCTGTCTTCCCAATAAACCATTACGCATGATGGAGCCCTACTTTCCTGGAGATGGCTGAACACCTGCCTGCCGATGGGAAGTAGTGAATGGATTCCTTGCTTTGCTTTGCTTGCACGCACAGCTTTTGCTTTACCTGTCAAGCTGTCCTTATCTCAACCCATGAGTTTTCTTACTTTTACCTTTCTGATTCTCTCCCTCATCCCACTGAGTGGGGAAGTGAGCAAGTGGCTGTATGGTGCTTTGCTGCCCACTGGGGCTAACCCACAACACCAAGGTAGAAAAGTCCTTGCTTATCATTATTATCATCCAATATGTACTTTATCTATGTCAACTGTAGTGGATCACTCTGATTCCTGTCGTCTCATGCCTTGACCAAGCTGTGCAACCAGCTAGACCATTACACTGATCCTTCATCTCCCTTCTCTGAAATGCCGATCAATCTTTTGGCTGCTTCGCTGTCTGTCTTGTCCTCTCATCTTAGGGGATGAGCCAGTTGTTCTGCTTACAGGCCAGTCAAACCACTCAGGCTGAGCACTCTTCCTCTTCCAAGTTCTTTGACAGAAGATGACTGCTTTTTCCCTTAATGATGTCAGCACAGCCAGTTGCCCTCACTTACCTTGCCTGAACTTCTGCTTTTGTGGTGGCAGCAGAAGGGCAGAATGTGTGTGCGTGTGTGTGTGCGTAATTCATTAGCTGCTTTGCTACCTGCATGTACGCGAACATAAGATATATCTGCTGCTTCACTGAGTGCTCTGTTGATTCTCTCAAAATATGTGCCAGATCAAACTGATATTCAAGTTGCCTTGCTCTGCTCCAAGATTGGACAGAAAGCCACTCTAAACAAACTCTTTCAGTATAAAAGAAATTGCAGGGGTAAAGCAGGCATAACTGCATACCCACATATAACTTTGGATCACAGAATATGTAACATATGGACAGAGAATGGAAAGGCAGTGGAGATGCATCCAAGTGTGAGTAGTTCAATAGCATATGAAGGGTTCAGTTCTTACTGTTACAATATATATTTTATTCTCAAGTCCTATTAAAAATAGCATCTTTTCTCTTCACCTCTATTCCTTACTCTTCTTCCTCCTCTCACTTCTTTTTTATCTATGCTCTTACCTCCCTGCTCCCAGCCTTGTTCTTCTTGTCCAGTACTGTCTTTTAACATTTAAATTCCAGTTTTGTTTGTTCAACATCAGATCTCAGATCCCTGTAGCTTGTGATTTTCTCTATTTTAATTTCGTTGTTCAGATTGTTCTCAGAAGCAGTCAGAAGATTTGGCTTTTATCAGAAACACTTTAAATCTTGGAGTACAATTACTCTTCAGATACTATATAATATGGTATAGATGTTCTGTTCCATATGATATAGATATGTTCTCTTTCCTGTCACTTTAAATTACTCTTTCCTTCAAAATACTTTCTTGTTAGGTATTTTCCACTATTGAGTTCCATTCTATTATTTTCCTTTAACCATGTGCTGTTTCCTAAACAACAATACAAATTATATTGTCAGCAGAGGGCTTTTCTTGAATGAATTTGTAGGCACTGTTTTGATTTACAGTGTTACCCAAATAAAAAATAATATAACATCTGTCATGATAATAAAAATTATGAGATTCAGATTGATTGAATTTTGTATCAGTGGGCAAGTACTAAATTATCTAACTAATTTTCTGTCTTCTCTTTTTAGAATAAAAACATTCTGTTGTATTAATGTACAGAAGCTGTGGGGTTGCAATGTTTTTATTAGATCTATTAATCTCTGAAGTTTTGCTTTTGAATTTTTAAAGGAATGGTATAAACCAGGTTAGTCTATGGAATTTCCCCCTCTCACAGCAGATAAAGTAATTCAGCAATTTCCTGCATTAGTACCATGACTAGACAATGGCAGTAAGCCAGCACCATTTCAATATACATTTTTTACATCTATTGCATGGATGATACCATGAAAAGGAATACATAACCCCTCACTCAGTTACACAGAGTAATTTGATTAAGGTTTTTAAAAAGCAATTAAAGGATGATGTTTGTCTTTGGACTGTTTAACTGGAAAATGTTAATGATACCACAGTTGGCATTTAATAGGAACCATCTGCAGGGTTGAGAGACTCTTGAAGGACCTGCAGGAAGGAAGAGTGGCATACTAAGGAAAATTTCAGATACAAACCTTATCTCATACTCGAAATTCATGTCTTACAAGGGAAAAAGGCCAAAAGAATCACTTGGATATCTTTTGGTCAGACAATCTGGAAATCCTCCTTTCCAATTAAAAAGCAGACATGAAATTAGAAAGGTTTTCTGTTTTCACATTGTATTAAATGTCAGACATGTGCCTGGATTCTCTTAGCTATTTTGTGAAATTCTCTCTAAAAACTAGCTTACTGTCATTATCATTATCTTAATGTTTTCTGTCTGATGAGATAATTTTGGTGGTTTGAGGCTTGGTGTATACAGTTAGTTCACAGAAGTTCACAAAATCATTAAGGTTGGGAAAGACCTT
>NW_010541284.1:0-22905 GCF_000687285.1 Phaethon lepturus | reverse complement strand
AATAATAATAATAATAATAATAATAATAGGTAACCCCAGCAGTTTTCTTAAACATGTTCACAATTATTACTTCTATATCAGATTTAATCAACAAGAAGATGAGCTGGGATTAACTTCTGTGCTTCTGTGCATCCTGCAAAGCTCTTGGCAAGTCACCAAACCAACCTGACCAAAAATCCTCTGAACCACTTTGAGCAGCTCATTGGGTCTGTTCCTGCAGGCAGCCACATACCTTTCAAGGGACAGAAACAGATTGAATCTGTGAAAGTCTTGGGTATATGGATAAAAAGGAATGACAAGAGCACACAAAAAACCCACAAGGGTAGTTGCTTCAAATGGTTCCCCACAGGGACTGGGATTGCTGTCTTGGAAGAGAAAGCAGAAAGTTCAATCCAGACATGCACAAACACGCCAAGCACAAGCAACCAATCTCAAATAAGATATGTAAACAGTCCTGATGCTGGCCACCTAAATCACTGCGCATCCACATAAATGCAGCATAGTCCAATTTTCAGTTCTGAATGCCAAGCACTTTGAGAGATCAGGCCATGTTTAAATTAGTAACAATAAAAGGATCAGCAAAAGTGCCAAGTATAAATACATAGTTTTCCCCCTCCCTGTAGAGACCAAGCTTATTCTGCATCCCCCCCAGCTCCCAGTTTAAATTATTATTTTAGCATGTAAGTATCTTGGTTGAGAAAGGATACATTAAAATTCCCACCTTTTTTTTTTTTAATTGACCCAACTATTTGTGTTATATAAAATCTGCTCTCACAGAATCTTAAATCAAGGAACATGTTTCACCTGAGGACATAAACAGTTGCTTTAATTCCGTAGCATTTGTATCCCTAACAACACACAGACATAGGAAGAATGCTGCAAGGACATTTTCCTCGAATAGACTGTGCATCTAGCGGGTACTGATAACATGGGATACTTTGATACCTTTGATCTTTAAGGTCCCTTCTAACCCAAACCATTCTAAGATTCTATGAAGTGATTAAAATTACCAGAGCGTATTTGGGGGTGGGGAAGCAGGTAGAGGGTTAATAATACTAATTAAATAAAGTGTTCCTGCTACCGACAGAAGTTTGCATCAGTGGATCAGTTTCTGGGCCACAGAAATTAGTCGATACTACATAAGCATTGCCAGTTGCCACGCAGATGTTGGGATCCCTGAGCTCTCTTGCTGGCAGCTCTCATGGCTAATACGGCGGATCTCCACAGGACGTGAGCCAGATGCATACATATGGCTCGAGTATGGCACACCAGTCTTGATGTCACTGCCCATATGAGGTTTCAGACGGACCCCTCATGAGCCATCCTGGCCCCCACAGCAACCCCATCCATCCCTCCCCGATGGTGCCTCCTTTCCCTGGCACCGCAAATCCGGACCCACCGATGGTTTTTCACAGCGCTAACAGCAGCGTTGCTGGTCACAGCCCAGGGCCACAAACAGAATTGGAAACGCGTGTTTCTCTACCTGAAGCTCAGTTTGGGCTCCTCAGCACTCAGTATAAGTAAAATCTGAATGTTTGAAGAGTCAGCAAGCACCGAGTCCTCACTCACAGCATTATCATCACAACTGTTGGGAAATCCAGGGTGTTTTCTGGGTCCCGCCTTGGGACAGGAGTGCAGAGACACTTGCACCTTTGTTTAAGGTGGTATATTGATGCCCACAAAGCTGCATCCCTGATGACAAACTGGAACAACTCTCTAAGGCACCGAAATAGCCCCAGCTTCTGTGCTGCTGCTTCTCCTCTCCCAACAGCAGCAGAACTGGCACTTGATATTCCCCCAGTGATTTCCTTCTCCAACACCTCTCTGCTTCCACTGACAGACAGAAATACATGACATAAAACCAAATGCAGCTTCCCTTTGTGAGAACCACTCAGCCATGGCTGCCAGACCCAGCCATCCCCTTCAGCTCACTCTCCAGACCCATCCCCTGCAGCTGACCATGCAGCCACACCTCCAGAACATTACCAGAAGAGGCCAAAGCCAGTCTTTGATGAGGTTTCAGACCTTGTGACCTCTGCACAGGAGAATTTCTCTGCCCCAGCACAGACCTCCATCAGTAAGCCAAACTGCAGCCCACACAGCTGTGATGGGTTGGCACATACGACCTCCAGCTGAGGAGCAAAACATTCCCTGGGGCAACGACCTCTTCAAACAGCAGCCTGAGGTCCATCCAACCTCATCACTCAGAGCCCTTCACCAAGAAAAGGTAAGGAGGTGGCCTGGGTTTGGCTCAGTCTTTAAATGAAGTCTAAAGCATGTCTGTTTGTCCCTGGGGTCAAAAGCACAAACCTCATTACTGAGTTACACCACTGCACTGGAAAAGGAAGCCTATCTGCCTTTCTCTTGAAAATCCCCCTTTCCCAGCCCGCAGCTTTCAACACATGGAAATCCTGGACCCCCCCACAACACCATGGACCCAGTCAGGTCTCCAAAGCCAATATCAAAGTCGGACTAAAGCCATTCAGAAGCTGTTAGCATGTAGATTTTGGTGATAATTTGATGAATGGACTTGTCAAACAAATTGCCTTTATTATTGACTGATTAAACGCAATCAGGGAGAACTGCCTTTCCCCTCCCAACTCCAGCCCTCATCAGCTCCAGCAAACACACTGAGCCAATTAGCAGGGAGGTGGCAAAAGCAGCTTTCACTTGAAACCTGCCATTCTTGGAGCGGGGGAACAACAACAAAAAAAATCTTTCTGCTTTCAAAGTCAGGAAGAGCCTCCAGGGAGAGCTCCCAAAAGCCACCCAGGGCTCACCTGCAGGGTGTGGATGGGAGTTATCAGTATTCGTCTGGCTCAGTGCCGGATCAGCTCCCTTAAGCAAAGTGCTGCTCACATCCAGCTTGTGCCAAATATAATGCAAAGAATATAAATATTAAAGCAGGCCCAGGGGGAGCAGCACTACTGGGGCTGTTATTCTTACAGCTTTATGTCCTGCAGCTGGGTTCTCCTGTGTCAGAAAAAGCATGAGCTCCCATCAAAGCTATTTCCATGCCTAGAAACCTAAGTTTTTGGCTTAGGTCCCTGCAGTGGATTCTCTGATGTCTGCAAATGGAGGAGTCCATAGACAGCCTTTTCTGTACTGCGGCAGTAGTAAAGGGATCTGTCTCCTCTAAGGTGAAACTTGTAGCAATTACGTAGATCTGATGCCAATACCTTTCCGTCCAGCATGCCTGAAATTAGCTAATGAATGTTAAAGTTATTGAGGGAGGGGAAAGAATTGGAGCATGGCATCATAATCACATAAGCCTAATCCCCTGCAGGTATGCAGCTGGAAATTAAATGGTCACCTTGGCTGACAGTGGGCAGAGCAGAATTCAACATGTGTTCGCACGAACTAGCTTCAGAGACAGGAATCCCATGGCAGGAACTAGAAATAGCACATGGGATATAAGCAATAGCTGTTGACTAAGCTTTTGACTAAGCTTTCAACATCTGCATTTTAAGTTAGCATCAAAGACTAATTTTGGCCCCATTTTCATTAAACTATTCCATCTAAGGAGCAAGCTCATGAATCTGCCCATGAATCACACCTCCCAGAGTCTACACAGAGGAGCTATGGCATAGCTTCCTCTGGCAGCACAATCCATTGCTCCCACTACATACAGAAAAGGGTGAAAACAAAGGTGAAGTTTTATCAACTGGGAGGGATTTCAGGGAGTTCATTGCCAGGACTGAGATTAGGATTAAGGGTTTATAGATAAAGCAGAGAGACTCAAAAGACCAGCCTCTTACCCCACATCTCATCACAGTCCTCAAGTGTCACCTTGAACATAAGGGGTATGTGACACATCATGACACTAGGTCCTGAGTCTTCAAACAGTCCTGAGCACAAGAACTGATCACAGAATGAGATTAGATCAAGCATCCATACTACAAACAGCCACAGAGAGAAAGTCCAGGCCTTCTTAAGAAGGCTGCAAAGTGCCTGATAACTCCACTGTCTCCCCAAGGACCTGCTTCCTACCCCCACACCCTCCTGCAAATATCAATGTTTAATGAACTATTAAAGAAAACAACTTCAAAACACTTCACATAGTTCAAATACTTAACTTAAAAGGAATTTCAATTCTTACATCTCAGATTGCACCAGTACCCAGCAGGACATGCACTCATCATGTTCACGTTGTGGCATTTGAGCTGTGCAAATAGGAGGGATGGAGCCACAGTGTGAGACCATGCACTCATAGGCCTGGGAGCTGAGATGATGGAGATCCCCACCAGTTCTAGCTGTGCTTTCCATGAGCAACCCAGTTCACCATACCTCTGCTTACCTTCTCAAGGTACCTTCTCATGACCCATGTAAAAAAGAAATCTTCCTGCAGCCAAGAGACACACACACCTTGAAGACCCAGCCAGCAGGAAAGTACTGGGTGGGTGTGCAATTCTTGGTAAATCTTTCAACCAGTCCTATTGCACAGCTGCAGAGTGTGAATTATATCAGTGCTGCTTGTGATCTGCTTAGAGCTCAAGACTGGCCATCCCTAAGCTGCCTCTTTCCAGGGCTGGATCTATGTACTGCCTGGCCCATTGTGAAACGGCCATGACCTATGACTAACAGCAGCACCCCCCTGGCAGCACTGAGTCAAACCAAGTGAGACTTGTTTGACTTCAGTGAGAAGCCAGAGAAGCTTTGTTACTAAACAAGGTCTACAGGACTGAGCTTAAAAAAGCATTCTTCTCCAAAGAGCATAAGCTGCTCTCTCGGGACAGCACTGCTATTTGCAACTTGGAAAAGCCCATTCCATCCCAATGACCTGTGTCACCTCCTTCCAGCACGCAGGCAGCAGTCAAACTGCTGCAGAAACTTCTCACAGAATTACAGCGAGCCTTGCATTCCTCAGCAGCAATAATCAATACAAATCTGCTCACGTCCTTGGGAGGCAGACAATTCATGTTCTGGATGCACCACCTCTAGCTGGGATGGCATATGGTAAGGCTATAAGGCTTCCCCAAAGACGTTCCCCTGCTCAATTCCAGCCATGCCAGAGAAGGACCCAGAATAAAGCGGAGTATAGAAAAAGTATGTAACTGGCCAAAAACCATTACAGTCAAATTACGTAAAAAGGCTACCCCCCTTCCATTCCTCATGCCAGCTGACAATCCATATACAGGGTAACAGTTGCAGACAAGGTGCTCCACCAGGTAGGAAGAGTTATCAGGGCCACTAGTCCTTCACAGAGGCACATGGGCATGCCCTCCAGCATTGGAGGGAGACGAATGGGATCTTTGCAAATTATATTGAAGAAGCATAAGGTGTGATTTGAGAAATGTTGTACCTTTTCCTACCCCCTTTAATCTTGTGGCTACCAGCTCCTGAACTTTTAAAACTATATTTGAGCTGCTACACACTGGGTACAGCCCTTTCCTGCAGAAAACTGTGTTTCCTGTCCTGCAAGGTACAGTCAGTCCAACAAGACCGGGGACGTTTGCCAAGCCTGTTATCAGAAAACATAGCTTGGATTTGGCAGAAGATTTCAACAGTTGTGGAAACTCACAGGAGATTGTGCTGTTGGGATTACAGACCCTGCTTCAGAGTAGTCTTGCCATGCATGTACACAGGGTTTTAAGCCACCCCTCTTCTCCCAGAATGTGACGATACAGCTGGATGTTGCAGAAAACATGATTTTGTTATCAGCAACCTTCTTACACATTTTTTTAAAAATGACAGCTTCTGCCTACCCTGCCAGAATCACCAATGCCTATTGAATTTGTTTCCATGTCTCTGGCTATGTTGCACACACACAGTATGAAGTACCCTTGCTCTGGGACACTTTTCCACATTTTAATGCTTAGCAATTTGGCCTGGCTGAGTCAAACTTTATCTGTATTTTAGAAGGACCAGTACTTCATCCATTGCACCTTCAGCTCCTGTTGTGCCCACTCCACGCACTCTTTCTGCGTTAACTTGCTTTCAAGCAGGAGCACAGAGAATGTTCAATGCCAAGAAAGAGATAAAAACACGCTAAAACCAGGGAAATGCCTCAGACCTTTCCATTCAGAGGCAGATTGGCCTTGAATGGCAGCCCCCAGGACTGATCTGCCTCCAAAGGAGACTGCACCACAAGCAAGTCAGCCCCCTTCAATTTGCATTAAGACTTCAAGCTCCTGTATATATTCTCGCACTCTTCACCACAAGCTCCTCCTTTCTAACACAAATCCCTCACAGCACGCAGGCACATGCACTCCCAGAAAGTGAGCAGCAGTGTTGTGATGTGTTGAAACCAGAGTCCGGTGAGATTCAGCTCTTGGTAATGGCACTTCTTCATCAGCAGACTATAACTGGCAGCTCTTATCCACTACAAGAGTTTTGCAACACATACCTAAAGAATATGCCAGACTAGATCTTCACACTGAGACCCAAAATTAGAACCAATATCCCAAAAGCAAAGTGACGCTCACTAGCCGTTCCTGAGCAAACTAATAAATGCTGCTCAACTGCAAAATGAGATCTGTTATATTTTCTTTGACCCACATGTACATCCACAAAGAACAGAAGCAGAAAGGTAATTTTAAAGTGACTAATGCAGCTATACATAGTTATAAAAATTATATGGGATTCCACACCTTCAAAGTGCCGTTTATTTGCCTGCTTGTGCACAACTCAAAACAAGTGGTATGAACATTTTTAGATTCAGAAATTAGACACGTCTTCTCCTGGTTTCAGCAAACATAGGTTCAGAATATAATTAATTCTGTGCATGTTACATCTCTTTTATCTCAACTCAGAGGGCTTTTGGACCAGTCAGGAGCTGTATGTTAAGAGGAGGGGAATCTGGCCCATTACAAAATAACTCTGTCTTCCTATGTTAGCTTTAATTTATGTCCTAGACCTTCCCAGTCTCCTAACCTAGCTCTTTTCACTCCTCAGAGAAACACAGCACAAAACCTCCTACAAACTTATACAAGTTAACACTATTCCCCTCCTTGTTCCCAAAGTCACTCAGACAAACTCTGCTGAAACAGTTCCGCTAAGGGTTGCCGAGAAAGGCTTTTAACAAACTCAGTATTGTCTTATGGAAGATGCTTTTCATGAGCTGATTTTAAAAAGCTTAAAATTACTCCCCACGTAACTATCCCAGATCTGCTCACATCCACTTTCCCTGAGCTGAGCCCTGTAACAAGAGCTCCCACCCATAAGCTGCCGTCCAGCACACGCGCGGTCGGCGCGTCTCCCCTACCTGAGAAGTCTGCAGAAGTCTTAGCAAAGTTGCTGAAAGCTGTCAAGCACAGGAGTCCTACGAGGAAGGTGGAGGTGGGAGACACATCTGGGCTGCACATCCTTAGGTGTCCTCACGGCTTGTTTTCTTCCAGGGAAAAGGAAAGCGCTTTCTGCCCCAGCCGAGGAGTACTCATTGCCCGGAGAACAGTGTTAGTCCCATTGCTTGGAAGGATCGCAGCGAGCAGCGGGGAAGGAAAAGCACTCGGCACACACACGCACACACACACACTCACACACACACACATCCCTGGGAGTGAATGAATCCCGGCTGAGCGCGGCTGACGAATGAGACAGACCTACCTGAGCCTTGGCGGAGGTCCCAGGGTCCTAAAAGCCATCGCTTCCCCCAAATTTGCTGCAGACTGCTCCTGTGCAGCTGTCCAGCAGCGGCACTGCAAGCGGTTAGGGGGCAGAGCTGGGGGGTGCCCTGGGGGGCTGGTTTGGAGAAGCCCCGTTGCTGTTGTTTTAGATACCCAGGGATCCCGTCTCTCTGGTGCAGACAGACAGAAGGATGGGCAGTATTTTCAAAGGAGGAAGCCCAAAACAAAGCACCTGAATTCACACGGATTTCTGGAGAGATGGGCATTTGTAGCTGCTGCTGAAATCAGTGTCAGCAGTGGTGTCCTGCCAGGCTGGTGACAGGACAATTCTTCAGCTATGTCCACCATTGAGAGTGATCCTACAATTGATGAGACTTAGCACAGGCCCAGGGACCAAACCCTCCCAGATCTCATTGCAGGACTGGGACTGGTGTCAACCCACATATCCAAAATCCTTCCTTTTTGACAGCAGCCAGCCATGCCAGACTCCTACTCCACTGGACCCCTCTCCCCTCCAACAAGCTCAAGAGAGGATTTTCATGCAGATCATAACCTCTGGTGTTCAGACGCAGGAGACTTGTCTCCCTCTACAGCAATTGCTTTAACCTCCAACTAGCATGGACTGAGCTGCTAACTCAAGCACTGCTCGCCCTGCAGAGTTAAAGGAGGGCTCCAGCTCACCTGGAAGCACATCCTGTACTTGATCCTGCCCGATCTGCATCCACATCCTGGCAGCATTAAGCCAGCCATGCTAACTTGGAAGAGCTGATCTCTGGGGACACAGAGGTGGACTAAACTGGTGGACCCTGTTCTCCCTGGGTACAGAAAGCTAACTTTGGTCATCAATGTTAGCTGCAACTCTGGCATAGGCTTTGTGTATAAATAATGGCCATAACCAACATACCCAGGCTAGAGCAGAGTCTGAGTGATGGTGCAGAGAGTGGAGATTAGTTTTCAGAGGCAAAGCCAACACCAGCCATTTAGCAGTCTGTGTATACACCTACACAAACCTATGGAGCAGCGCTGTGTGGGGCTGCCAGGGAAGGGGAGATGGAGCCAAGTACACACACAGCTGCTGAACAAAGCTGCAGCTTCTATCCAGGAAAAAAAAAAAACAAAACTGAGTGGAAACATCCAAGGAAAACCACAACGGGTTTTTACTCTTCTGTCCTGTTCACCCACATGGAATTAAGCGAAACTTTCCAAAAACATTCACTTTAGAGCTGAAAATAAGCATAACAGCCTTCAGCCCAAAGGGTTCTGGTTTTTTTTCAGAGCCGAGTACATTTGTAAAGAGTTTCTAACAATGTTTCAGCTGTTCTCAGATGAAAATCAGACTGGTTGTCAGATTATATGTGAAAGACATTTTCAAGAGTGCTACCATGAATACCACAGTCATTGTTTCTGTGTGCTAAAAGCAAGCCTCAAGGGAAGCGGTAAGTCCTGTGGCCCCATTTGCCTTCTGTCCATACTGCCGCTTGCTCAAGTTCCAACCAGCCACACTGAGGATGAGGGTAGTGTGGGAAATCTTGAGTTTGAGCTTGAATCCTCTTCATGCCCCATCCAACCAGACCACATGAACAAGAGGCTGGTCTGGCCTGAATCGCACCTAAGCAACCCTCCTTCCCACAAACAGCTCTTCACACACTGAGGATCTGCAGTGAAGGTGCAGATGAATCACCTCTGAAGGACAGTGGTGGATCTGGGTTGACTTGACAACTCAGACATAGCCTGTCGTCCAGCAGACTCTGTACAACCCAGTCCCAGTCTCTCTCTCTGTAGACAATCCTGCCACCTTACCTTACCTTTCTGCAGAAGGCTGCCTAAGCAAGATCAAAGGCCAGGAGTTTCTAAGAGCTGCCTTACCCTTTATTTTACATGAGGCTTTAATCCCACATGCCAGATCTCTCTGACCCCATAGTTTCCAGGGTTGACCTAAGTTTTAAAAAGAAAATATCAGGACGTTTGGCTCCTACATATAATTCTTGTCTCACCTAGTTGTGCTGCCCTTGCCAAGAGGAAGATTCACTACTATTGTCTTGTAGGCATGAGCTAACCATACCCATTACCAGACTATCAGTCAAAGCTCCTTATCAGCAGGACAAAGAAATAATAGGGTCGCTGGAAATTTATCAGTGCTCTGGAAAAGGGAAGCACGATTTGCTGAGAAGAGCCCACCCTGCTAGCAGGTGTTGATTTTACTGATTAAAGGGTAATTAGGTTGGGTTGACTCAGTATAAGGGGAAGAAAAAAACTTTGGTGACAAAGGGTTTAAGGCTAACCATGGGAAGTGTGCTTGAGCAGCCCTTTAGGTTATTGTTAATAAAGTCAAACCAGAGGGGAGGAGGTTTACATCAGTGTCATGTGAGCGCTTTGTTTTTAAGCAAGTTTGTAAAGAAGCCTTCCAAAAGGAAAGCAGAAAGCAGCTCTTGCTAAACAAAAAAAAAACAAAACAAAACAAAAAAAAACCACAAAAAAACCCACAAAAAAACCACAACAAAGAACAAAAGCTATATCAGCCTTTGAGAAACAGACAATTCAGTTAAAGCCCATCTCCATAATACCCTTATTCCTCAGGGCATGTGGGAACATCAGCTGTGTGTTTCAAACAGAAAGAGACCACCTGTCCCAGCTGCAGCACAGACAAAGGATGGTCTCTCTGTCATGGACAGTCTCATGGGGTAAACATGAATCGAGGGGACACCAATATGGATCTTTATTTTTAGGAGTAACAGTCCTTGAAATCCAGCCATGCCTTCGAATATGTCTCCACGGAATAAGTAATAATACATATGTATTATGTTACACAGTCTCTTGGATCCCTTGTCCCCAAAGCTACCCAGAATCGGGAATAGACCAGTTCTGATGCAGTTCAGCATCACATCTTAGCTTGGAAGAATGATTGTTGCCTCTCTTCCTCTCCGGAGTAACTATGGAGAATAACTGCTCTTAGATACAACATTTGGGTATACTTAAACACACTCTGTACCTCTAAGAAGACACAGAACCTTGTGCCTGAGCTGGGTTTTAACACCTTCCTGATCATGACAAAAAGTGCATGGGGTCTATGTGCCCAGCTTAAGAAGCAAAGAAGACCATAGCACCTACTTACACACACAGAGCCTGGGCCTCAACTCAGCACTCCCCAGCTTCCCCTGCAGTAACCGGTGTTGTGCCCACTCACCACGGAGTAGCGGGCGCACCAACCAGTCCCCCCTTCACAGAGATCAGGGTACTTCTCCAGCCTTAGCTAATCCAGGAGTTACTCACCTGAATCCCAAAGTGGCTTTAGTCCAGGATGCTTAACAACTGTACTTTAGTCCTCCTTTTTGACCATGATGCTTAATTGCATTGCTCTTCCTCCCTCCATATTCCCCTCCTCCTCCTACACAAAAAGCTGGAATATTTGAAATATGCATGCAAATTCCCAAAGTGCTTTAAAAGCAGTTAAGTACAACTGCAACTGGGGAAACAGAGGCACTGAGAAGTAAAGCAATTTGTCATCCAATTTTGTCACCCCAACATCACCCAGTTTATAAATAGTAATCAGGAACGGACCCAGTTAGAATGATCCCCAGTGTAATGCTATATGTGCTGATCTTGCTTCCTTCCAGGGCTGATTTTTGGTAATGCTTTCCTATTTTTCACCGACCTTGCACCACTAACCTCTACCTTGCTGACTAAACTGTCAACAGCTTGAAGAAGGGCTTGTCAGTAGAAAAGCCGGACCAGGATTAGCTTTCAGCTAGAGAACCATATAGAACCATAGAACAGTTTGGGTTGGAAGGGACATTTAAAGGCCATCTAGTCCAACCCCCCTGCAATGAGCAGCAACATCTTCAACTAGATCAGGTTGCTTGGAGCCCCATCCAACCTGACCTGGAATGTTTTCAGGGATGGGAAGGGTTGAAGCCATGTTTGTTTATACAGTCACAAGCAGTTATTTCATACAAATCTGCTAGGACTTGTCTTGCTTTCTGAACCCTAGTAATATTACTTACTTCTTATTGTGTTTTCCATAAGGTCTCAAAGCACTTTCCAAAAGACCACCATTCTGCCATTTCACACATGGAGGAAGCACAGTCATATGTTTGAGGTCACTACTTTTTCAAGGTCAGCCAGGGGAAACTGTCAGAGATGAGAAAAGTTTAAATACTTTTAATCTTTAAGTCCAATTAGACCTCCTTCCACTTGGCCACATTGCCTCCTCGTAAATGAATGTAAATTAATGACAAAGTATATGTACATTTATACCTACAGAAATACATCTAAACTGGGTGGACAGAGCTTCAAATATAAAATAGCAAAGCTTCCCAGCATAGTACAGCTCTTTGTTCTTTGTGGTTTTTTAATCTTTCCCCTAAGAGTGTCTTATGGAAACAGATGGGGCTACTCATGGAAGTAAGCGCTGTTTGCTTTCATCAATTTGAAGGCACAAGACTTCACATAATGCTGTTTTGCAATACAACACCAAGTATCTCACAAGTAAAATCCTCCTGTGTCTCCATATTCAATGTTAAACAACAGCTGTGCAGAATATTCAAACTGATAAGCCTCTGAAGTTTTCACATTTTGTGTCACTCAATCACCCCAGTTTACAAAACAAATACAAATCTTGGGTGACTTTGCTACATAGTGGGACAGGTTTGGAGTAAGGGTGTTGCTTTAACATAATTCTGTGCAAAGCAAAGACCCTAAGTGATGCACTTATCTCATTAAAACATTGGGAAATGTTGTAGAGAGTGATGCAAAAACCTCCAATGTGCAAAAATGTCAAAAATAAAATACTTGGAGAATACAGAGTAATCCACAACAAAGCTGAAAACTTTCTCCTCATGTCTGCACCAAGTAATTGATGTTAGAACCTCTCTCAGCTGGCATTCTCCTTAGTACAGTGATGCCATGTTCTATGTTAGAGGATACTGTACAGTCCAGTGCTTTATCTGGGACCAGCGTATCTGATTGTGTTTAGTTTGTGCCTTTTTTTACAGGATGTTCTTGGGTTAATCACTGTACTAGAATTACAGGGATTTGAAGGTATCTTCATACTTCATCTTTGTACTCCACTATGAGTCACATAAGAGTTTCAGGAGACAAGGATTTCAAGGATCAGAGTTCTTCAGTTGTGAACTGGATCCTTCCTTTTCCCTTTGTTTCATCTGTCCTGCCTGTTTGGATGTTGTTCCCTGAGATTTTTTGCTACGTGGGCATACAGCCCCCAGCTGAGACCCTGAAGTTCACTGAGACCTTCAGGACTTGCACAGCTACACTTCTTATAGACGTAATGTGAAATTATTCTCCCACTTCACCTGACTCATTAGTCCTCTCCTAACAGTTTTCCTGGGAAGATTTCTCCATCAGTTGGATGATGTTATGTACTGGCTTTTATTTGCCACTGCTGTCTTTCCTTTAGTATATTCTAAAACTCTCCAAGAGTGCTTGTTAAATAAGAGGCTGAATTTTACACCTGAACATATGTATCTCTGACCTAGATGGTCTTTGCTTTGAAGAGCAGAGACATTCCAGCTGGTTCAATGTGAGCAGCAATATGTTTTTTCTGTTATCTCACCTATGGTAACCAAGGGAGAATTCTCCCTATCCTGCTGCTACGTAGGTGTTGAGTCGCTTCAGGTTACAGGCCCCTTTTAATCTTGATCTCCCAATGTTTTTCCCTGTTGTTTCCTGTTTTTACCAACCCTTACAGGTAACTTACATTGTCATTCATTCATTTCCATGGAAACCAGAATTCTTCTTCAGATTTACTTGCCTGGAAGTTCTCTGCTTGTTCTGTGGGAGAAACATGCCATGATGCATGTTTTGATACAAATTTGATACAAACTGGGAATCAACTCAACATTCATCCTTAAAATGATAAAGATGATACCACAGGCACCTATCCCAAACCTCACAAGTACTGTGGGCTCCACCTTGAAGGCGCACAAGTGCAGTGGCATGAAGGACAACAAAAGAGTCCTTCAGCGCTCCCCCAGATCCTGCTGTCCCACATGGGCGCACATCCTCTACACACAATCACATCCCATCCTTACTGCAACAGCTGTTGTAACTTACAACAGACATTTACATTGGGAAAACCATTTTCATTGTCAGAGACCTTTTATTCCTCACAAAACTGATTGTTTCCAAGCATGGCCATGAAGCCTTTGCATAGCATCCACATCTACAGTAATAAGCTGAACCAAGCAAGGGTCTGGACACAGGCGCTGCAACTCATCTGGTTACAGCTACCTGTTAGACCAGTCCTCGGCACGCTTTTGACCCAGGCCACCTGGCATCCAGATGATTCCTGAGCATGGCTTGGGAGTCAGCAGGGACTTGGGCCGTTCCCAACAGGCAGGAGGGAATCCTGCTTTGGAGTTTGGTAGCATGAATGTTGCCAGATGATGCGTGCTAGATGTCTCATCAGTGTTTCAGAAGTTCTTAATAGCTGTGGTGAAGATGCAGTGGCATGGGCTAAGAACTGAATAAATACCCCCAGACTCAGGGCAGACTGGTACTATCTGCTGCTGCCATAGCATCTTCTCCATCTTGCTGCTAGGCAGGCTTGATTAGAACTGCCCTGGAATGACCATGCATCCTGCAGTCCCACCTCCAGGCTCCAGCACAGCTCCAGCCCGGGCTGCCTCCTGCTGTGCTCCCACCTATTTACAGCCCTTAGCAGGAAAGGCTGTTCCTACAGGGGCATTCAGCATAGACTGGGCTCCAGTTTGAGCTGGTGAAGTCAATGAAAAACATCTTATTGGCTTCCCTCGTTCAGGGCCAGCACTGTCTTCTCTTGTGAGAGTGAACCAGTAACACAGCTAAGTCCCTCACATCCTCACGTCTTTGATCATGGGTGGATTTGAACACTTCTAGATTGCAGGAAAGCAATTTCACTGAAGCTTAACACTTTCTGATGTTCTCTCTATTAAAGGACAGATCTAATGGAACGCAGAGCTGAAGAATGTGTGAGGAACATACAGTGAGCAAATCTCTTTCCAGCATAACTCAGACAGATCAGCTTTCACCTCAGGCTTACCGTTGCCTAAGGGCACAGGGTACTTCCCTCGTTTTTGTACAGACAGAAAGTTACACAAAAAAACCTCTGGATCACAGATCACAAACACGTAAGAAATCAAAGGGAATCAGAGGAAATATCTTTCTGTTGAATGGGTAAAATTAATCCCAAGTGTAATTTCACTGGCATCAGTGCAAATTCAACAATGGACTAGGTCTGCCATTTGCAAAAAGAACAGGTTTGTGTCTTCTTTTCACATGTGCTTAAAAATACATTTTCTTTTCCCTTTTTTAATCTTTTCTATTTGAAAGGACTGTCTCAAGAGTAACTGTATGCTTCCACATGCATTTAAGTACTCAGGACAGTAATATCACCAGTTATTTGTTTTACAATGGTCTCAAGAGACTATCCAGTGACCAAGTCCAGGTGTGCTGGGCATTGCAGACAGTGCTGGACTATGTCATCTAAAACACCCTAAGGAACTTAAAATGGCATTGAAGTTCAAGCCAGTCAAACCTTTGCACTCTGTAGCCACAACATCAGCATTAGGGAACTCCAGTTAATTTGCTTCTAGGGCAAGAGACGCTTCCCACCGCAGACAGCTTATACTGAAATTTACTGCATTCACTGTCTCTGGGCACCTGGCTGGAAGACACATCGCTGATACCTAATGCAGTAATGTTACTTGCTTGACCAGCTACGAAGAAGGCAGAGGAAGGAAGGAGACTACACCGCTGGCTACAAGAGATTTGCAAACGTCTGAGTTCAGCAGAGCTGTGTGTGTATGCCAGTGGTTAGCTTGGTGGTTGCAAGCAACAGGGAACTGCATAAGACTAGTGTAAAAGGTGGCATTTCTATACACAAGTAACTTGCCTCAGAAACACCTCAGCTGAGGTGAGAAGGGATTAGAGGCCAGATTCCAACCCCTTTTTGATTTTTGCTGGACCAGCCCTTTGCAATAGACTGACAAGCCAGCGTCACCCTCCCAGCCTTCCCCTGCCCTCCCCTCTTGCTTTCTGCCCTGTTCTGCAGTTATGCTCTGGGTGCTATTTCATGCACAGCCCTTCCCTAGCTGTTCTCAATCCAGGATGCTGTTGCCCATGGAAAATCTTTTCTGTTTATTACTACGCTGCTGATAATTTCTTGCTTCACTTGCCAACCCTATCTTGGACATACACAACTAGCCAAAACACCTTCTCCCTTCCTACAGTGACAGGTAAAATAATTTATTTTCAGCCTCCACATAACCCTTCCTCTGCAAAATGCACCTTCTGAGGTGCATTTCCTCAGAGGAAAAGCAGCTGTGTTCATTAAAACGAGTCCCAGTCCTAAGTGCTGTTTCAGGTAGTTTGGTTTTCACCAAAAGAAGATTGCCACAAATGGTGTTATGAATACCTAGGAGAGTCAAGGACTTCTTCAGCTGGTTTAGGAAGCCAGTGTCCATAGCTGCTGCTGCTTCTGTGGAGGAGGTGGCAGAGACGCAAAGCTTGTAAAGCCTAGTTCTCAGGTAAAAGTAAAAAGCTTTCCCTGAGACATGGTTATAAGAAGGAGTCAAAAAGGGATGATGAAAACCTGTAACACAGGAAGTAGAAGTGAAAAAGGAAAACAAAAAAACAAAAACAAAAACCCCCATGTAAGTATAGAGAAAGAAGATAGGGTAGTTGCTTTTTGCTAAGCTGCAGTCTCAAATAAGGGAAAAGACAGTCTGTAAGGCTATTTGCATGACTGAAACTGAGAACATTTAAACAGCTGATTGATTTAAGGTGTGAAGTGTCTTTTCTGAAGCATACATTAAAAATAGTTGTTATTATTAATGATTTTAATGGCAAGAAAAACAGATTCACTTATTCTTTGTAGCAGAAAGCTATGCATTCATTGCCAGTAGGTTCTACCTAATGCTTTGAGCCAGCAGTGTGCCCAGGTGGCCCAGAAGGCCAACAGCGTCCTGGCCTGTATCAGGAATAGTGTGGCCAGCAGGAGTAGGGAAGTGATTGTGCCCCTGTACTCGGCCCTGGTGAGGCCGCACTTTGAATCCTGTGTTCAGTTTTGGGTCCCTCACTACAAGAAGGACATTGAGGTGCTCAAGCGTGTCCAGAGAAGGGCAACAAAGCTGGTGAGGGGCCTGGAGCACAAGTCTTATGAGGAGCAGCTGAGGGAAGTGGGGTTGTTCAGTCTGGAGAAGAGGAGGCTGAGGGGAGACCTTATCGCTCTCTACAACTACCTGAAAGGGGGTTGTGGCGACGAGGGTGTTGGCCTCTTCTCCCAAGTAACTAGCGATAGGACGAGAGGAAATGGCCTCAAGTTGCACCAGGGGAGGTTTAGATTGGATATCAGGAAAAATTTCTTTACGGAGAGAGTGGAACAGGCTGCCCAGGGAGGTGGTGGAGTCACCATCACTGGAAGTGTTCAAAAAACATGTAGATGTGGCACTTCAGGATATGGTTTAGTGGGCTTGGTGGTGTTGGGTTGATGGTTGGACTTGATGATCTTAAAGGTCTTTTCCAGCCTTAATGATTCTGTGATTCTGTGTGATCCTGTGTAAAAGCCCTTCTGTGAATGCAGGGGAAGCTAAATGAAATGAAGCAGCAGTTTCTCTCTCCCACCTATCTTCATACAATAATACTGCACACAGTTGAACCAGTGTAGTGGAAAATAATGTTATAATTTCCAAAGGGTTTTTGCAAAATAAAGGATATTGGATTACATTTTCTCCTCAGTTTAGCCACTGTTCACTCAGTAATGAAGAGCAGAATTTGGCTTGCTTTGTTTAAAATAATGAGAAGCTGTGACTTTGAGTAATTTGATCATAAATGTTTGGCTTGCTTTTTCTCCTGCATGAGCAGCTTGTGATAGTAGATATAATTTACTATGACAAACCACTAGCATTAATGCATTAATCAAGAAAAACAAATGGTCTCCCTTTGAAATCTCCTGGCCACCTAGAGAGAGTAATGGGGTTATAAATGGAGAAAGAACAAATATTGACTCTATGAAACGTAAAGGTACCTGGGAGTTCACCCATCAGTCTTTAGATTACACTTGCCTTTCAAGATTAATGGAATTTCTTTCTTTCATAATCCATTTTGGTTATTTTTTTAAGCATCTCTGGAAACAGGATGGGGACGTTCAACTCAGTGTTCTCTTTAGGTTTTCAAGATATTCCAGATTGTTTCTGAAAGACAGTAACTCCAGTTTCTGGAATGAGGTAGATGCTCCCAACACAATTGCTGTCTTTCAGTTTGACGTAAGTACTGAAGGAGTTGCCTGGACAGGTCAATGAGTCATTTGTTTGATGGTGTTTCTGGTGCGGCTTTCTGTAAAATGGCTCCAGAGACTCACCCTCCATCACATACAATATTGAAACTCAGGGACACAGACATCCCTTTGCATCTGGACCAATACAGGACTCAAGAGGACCCAAAAAATTATACCTAAGGGAAAGGCCTCTGGCACCATCTACTGAACTTAATCTTACTTTGTCACATACTCTTCATCCCCCTCCCAACTCATAATGTCTCACTCATTTAACCTTTGAAGCAACACTATACCTGTCTTCTACACAGACTATTGGAGTCTACTTAAGATTCATTTCAACACTGGCTTCCACATTAAATTCCTCTTAAAAATATCTTACTGCATCAGAAAATTAGGAGAACCAAGTGTTTCATGAATGCTGAGATAAGCCAGTGTTGCTGTCCCTTCTGTAACCTGTAAGGGTGCCAGGCATCCCACAGGGAACTCGGTCCTCAGTGGGGACACAACTGAGAGCCAAAACCCCAAGAAAAACTGTAAAGCCAGCCACATCTTAAATTCTTGATGATCTGAAGACAACACAGATTCCAAGAGGAATTTAAAGATACTTCTGACTCTGAGCATAGGACCAGTATCTACTGAGGCACTGGCAAAGCTGCCAACAGACCAGTTCATATTTCATGTATCACCTGCACCCTGATAGAAATCATTGGCACCTGCTTTTTTCCTTTTCCCATAAAGGTTATACAATAACAATTTATCCTTCAGGGCTGGAACACAACAAAGGGAAAAGGAAACGGAAGAAAACAGGTGTGCATGAACATACAGGTGATGTGCCATGAAAGTCATGCCCGCTGCCAGAGGCACTCCAGGAGCCTCGGGCTCAGGGGAGCAGATGTGATCACTTCTCCAGCAACCTTACGAGAAAGGGAGAACATGCAGTTGGTCTGGCAGGGTTAACCACGCGTAGCTCCAACAGGATGTACGCTCCAAAACTACCAAGGCCTGAGGGTGTTTTGACAGAACAAGCTGAAGATTTTCCAGTCCATCGCTTCTCCCAGCCCAGTGCTAGGATGTTGTGTCTGAAGAACAGTTCTCCCTCTCCTCTTCGCTTGCTCTACAGTAAGGTAAAAAATGTAATTGTGGATGCTTGATGGCCACCTTAATGAACAGCTGTTCAAGCCAGAAGGGTCTGGCGCCTTAGGTTATTTTAAGCAACATTTTGGGATATCTCCAATTATTAAGTTTCAGCTTAAGTTAGCTTAAGGTTAGCCTTAAGCTAACCAACAACTCATGTCTCATTGAAGAGAAGCTTCCAGGAAGACCAGAGCTGCCCTCACATCGTTTAAATATTCTAATAAAACCCACTATACTCAGACCTTTCTAGAGTAGTTTATAGAGCTAGATAAACAGGACACAGAGGAACTCAGGCATTGCCTTGTGCCCATGCTGACATGGTTTTGCAAGAGAGCCTGAAGGACACAGATACTCCTGGACTATGTGATATACATGGTCCCTCAGTCTGAAGGGAGCTATGTCTGCTCCACCAACCACTGGTAAGGCTACAGCAACTATGATTGACTTGACAGTTGCTCTGTAAAGGGCACGATTTAGCTAGGACAAAAGCAGACTCTGGGCCACTTTTCTCAGGAAGATGTCACCATGCAAACCACAGAGCACTGGAGTTACTCCACACCACAGAGTATGTCCCTGTCCTTCCAGTTAGCTTCCTTGGGCCTCCATTCCTCCACTAGAAAAGCAGCTCAGGAGACCCTCAGAAGCGCCAGATAACAGCCCAGCATCTCCTAGCAGTAAGGGCATATCGAATGCTTGAGGGGATTCACCCTTTAACATTTCTTCCTCCCACTCTGACATTTGGGTGATGCCCCTGTGAGCAGGGATCACTTCCAGGCTCTGTACCTGGTGTTACGACTGCACATACCAACGACACACAGAGGAGAGACGCATTTGTGCCACACTGTTACATAAATGTCAGGGGAAAGACCTTCACTCCTGAGGTAACAAATGCCAAAGTAACGTTTTAGAAATGAATTATCAAAATCAATGTTTCCACTTCCAAATCCAGTAGAAACAAAACTGTGCCAAGCCTTGAGGTCTCTATTGAGCCAGTGCTTGTTCCCATTCATGAAGGAGATGACGACAAGGGCTTTCCTTACACTCAGAGAGGATAAGGTGGGGAAGGCCCTCCATGAGCCAGCCTCCTTTCTTTTGGAAACTGGGGACATCCAACTGCCTCTTCTCAACCCTGAAGGCACAACAGACCACATCTCCAGAGCAGCTCAGCCTCTTGTAGACATCTCTTTCTGTTTAGCCACATAATAACAATAATAGCAGGTGTTATCACCTTTTGCTGTGTTTCCTCTAAAGAGACATCCAAGTTCCCTTGGGCAACAGGAAAACTCACTCCCTTCTTCACACCCTCTAGCACTCCACAGACAGCTGTGTTGGGGCTGCTGCAACGTGGCCTCAGGTGTTTAGAAGAAATCTCAGAGATTTCAGGCTGCAACACAGCCTGTTTCAGAAGCTGATATTGACAGTCTTCATCCCGGTGCTGCGGAGTTTGATGCACATACCTATGCTGGGACTGAAGCACCACGTCCCTGGCCTCCTGGGGACATGAGCAGGTTAAATCCAGACAGCATGTGTTAGATGCAGGTAGGCAGGTCAGCTCGAGCCAGGAAGCAGCCTGCCCATGTTGACACAACTCAGAGTAAAAGCCCTGCCCCAATGCTTGTAAAAAGTTATGGGGTTTCTTAATTCACATTCAGTGTCAGATAAACCCAGATGTGTCCTAGACCTCAAGTACCAATCTCTGAACTTGTTCTGAGCCAACACCGGTACAGCCTTTTGGGATCTCCACATCAGAAACGTAAAGCCCTTCCCTACCTGGCCAAAAGCAGCATGCAGTCTGAAACACTCATGCCAAAAGAGATTTGGTTTCGAAATAGGCTGGAGGTGGCAGCATGTCCAGCTGGATAACTGACTGAATCCAGCCTTGCAATGCAATGTTGTGGCCAAAGGGCTACCTCAGTGCTGGATATAAACGTAGTTGAAGACTGTGAGCTATCGTAATCTCTGTATTTGGGATGACTGTTAGCACGACTGAACTGCTGTGTTCAGTTTTGAAACAAACAGTTCAAGAAGGATATTGAACTACCAGAAGAGACTTCAAAGACAGTAACATGAAGGATGCCATTTAACGGAAGACCTTGGCCCCGTTCTGCTTCCATGGATGAGAGGGGATCAGGCTAAGCACTATTGTTCACCTGTCTGGGTTTTCTTCCCAAGGAAACTCAGATTTCAGACAGGGAACTGCAGTGCATTTTGGTGGGAACAAAAAAGAGCTGCAGGATCCCTAGATTGAGTCACAGCTGCCCAGGCATTGTGGAAACACAACTACACTGTGCTCCATGGGACATCCCTGCTCCGCCAGGGTAGATCGACAGGATTTCTTATCAAAAAGAACTTAAAGAGTGACTTGACCATGACTACCTGAGAGGAAGATACATACTTAGTAATAGGGGGCCATAATTCAAGCTGGGCAAGCAGTCACAAATAAATTTTGCATAGTAGCAGTAATGAATCACAGGTGAGCTTTCCCAGGACCTGATAGGAGGGACTAGAAATATGCTCCTCAAACAGAATTAATCCAGTGAAGTCCCAAAGTCTGTTTAATCTTTGCCAGATCACCGGAGAACAGTGATGCCTTTAATTTATGAATCTCACTATAAAGTGTTTAACAGAAGTGATTAACTCATGGGATTGTAAAATGATCCATATTTTCACAGCTTTTGTTATATAGATAAGAAAAATAGGAAGACAGTGATTCCTCTCCTATATCTGAACCTGCTCAGCAAAGAAATTGATATGAGTCCCTTGGACCTGTACTTCAAACTCAAGCAAGCTGTCCCTGAAAAGACAGCCAAGAACAGACCCCCCTGACTAAGATGCTTACACAATACATGTTATTGGAATTACCCCATATGCTCTGTTCCTCACTCCCCTGAGATATATTCTTCTGCCTTTTTAATAGTGCTTAGGCAGCGACAAGAAATACAAAAAGAATCTTGGGAAAGGATCTTTGCTTCAAGGACGGCACTCGGTGGAGAATTTTTTTTTTATTTTAAGGGTCAGAGTGCCCTCTTCTGTCCCATCCGTGTCCCGATTACTAACTCCTGTGTTAGATCAGCAGATTATTGAGAAATACTGTGACTTGTCTTCTGCACCCTATCATCTTCTAAACAAAAGTTAAGAAACCAAACAGCTGATAAAAACTAGAAAATAACTCTCATTAATGTGGGGGCTCAGACAGGCTACAAAGTCAGCTGCCACCAATAAAAGGGACTAGGGAAACATCACAGGCAAGATGATTGATTTAATTAGTTGATGAGGTCAGGCATATTTTGAAGTGAATCTCTACCAAGTTTAAACATTGAGGTGTTATTTAATAAGTCCACACTCTGCATTTAAACTTCACCTTTCTCCTGCCTGTGTAGCCACCGACTGAATCCAGGCTGCTACTGAAACCTGAGGAAATCTGACTGAAACAAACATATTAAATGTAACTCAATAATACCAATGTATATAATAATTTCTAAACCAACCATGGTGAAATCACTGGGACTGCAGGTTTTTCTGAATTATGGACAGAGGTAAAGATGGCTTATTTACTAGCTGAGCCTTTCTATCATGAAAACACACAGCAGCATGTTTCTGGAAACCATATAACCACTTTTGTGCAGCAAAGCCAGCATTAGTGAGCTGTAGCGGATCCCCTCAGTGCCCCAAGGAGCTACTACAAGCGTGCCTGCATGGCATTCCCGCTGCGGCTGCTGAGCCCCGCGACACACTGGAAGCCCTAGCTTTGCAACCCAGTGCCACAGCACCTGCCCCGCTCCCCCTCCATGTCTGCTTTAGGGCCGCGGGTGCTCTCTGGCCCTCCTTTTGGGTCCTTCTACCCCACCTGAAATCTCCTTGAAGGATGGGGGTGAAAGGAGCCACTTTGTTTCCTCCCGTCCCTGAAGAGACACTTGGCTCCAGCACCAACCGACC
>NW_010541283.1:0-55186 GCF_000687285.1 Phaethon lepturus | reverse complement strand
CTTTCCAACCTTAGTGATTCTGTGATGTTGGAGCATAGATAATGTCCAGAGAAGGAGAGCTAGTGGCTATTAGTTACATGGATGAATTTATGTCTGGTTGTGTGATTAGCAAGGCATAGTAGTGTAAGGCTTACGGTAGACTCAGGTGGCCTATCCAAAAGGATTGACCACCCATGTACTACAGCATGAGATGGATGTGTGATTGATAAATAGTGAAAGGGATGAAATGTGACTGACTGGAGAGCCACATGTCAAATGGACAATAAAAAGCAAAAGCCCCATGGAAATTAATATTCTTTATTTATTCTTGGTAAAACCATGGGGGCCTTGAAACAATATTATATGAGAAAATTATTCACTAAATGTCTTATCTTTCAAATTGATGGATTCTTCTTCAGATATATATATATGTACACACTGTGGCAGAACTTGAACAAATTCTCCATTTTGGATTGAGGTGGCTTGGAAATTTTTGTGAAAATACTTTTGATGGAACAAAGATCTGTAGGCAGTACGTTTGAGCTCTTTTTGTCAAAACATCACATAGCTACAAAAACTACCTATGCATAATATCGACCAGATGGATTTCTGGTCCTCAAGAAAGGGTCTTGTTATCAGGATTAGAGGTTTTTTTAAATCTTGTCCTTGTTTTGACATGACTTCATATGTGATTGTAAGTCATTTCAGTCAGTCTGACTGTGCTTTATCTTATCCATATGGAAACTATTTTGCAATTCTCACATACAAAATCTCTGATAAGTGCAGATAACATAATTATCATACAAAAAGGATGGCTCTGAATATCCATTTCTGACACAGATAGTTTTTTCTAAATACAAGAACTTTAATTATGTAAAGTAATGGAAATAGTGCTTAGAATGACAGGAATTCTTTTTCTCTTTCAACTATTCAACATGTATCTGTCTAAAGAAACATTGGTTCATTATTTTTTCAGTGAGGAGTGCTTAAGGTTCTGTAGCATAGTCAGATTTTGTCACAGAACCACAGGGGAAAGCCAGATGCGTAGCTCTTAATAGCTGGAAAGGAATGAATTAGAGTTATGCTTGGGAGAGTATCGTTGTAGTGCTGTTAAGCTTTAGTATGGAGATATGAAGCATTTTAAAATCCAAACCCATCAATTTGTTAAAGACTAGGTTAAGTCCCGCAGTCATCATCCTGGGGGCCTGCATATCTCACCCCTGTAAGCAACTTGTATATGTTTGCCATTTGCAGGTTGTCTTCTGTTTTATTTGTGTCTCAGATTATCTTAAATTCTTTTCCTGAAAGCATTGTATTCTAGTATTACCTAATTTTAGGAAAGATGTTATGGGTTTCAGAGAAGTAGAGGTGAGTGAAATTCCTTTCAAAGATTATGAATCTGTCATAAGAACCTCACTTTTTCCTCACTTACAAGGAAACGGCCTACAACTGCTTATATTGTGTTTGATAGAAACTCATTACCATTTTAATTTAGGCCTAACATGGCAAATCTGAAAAGTAGAAGAAATACCTTTGCAATAGTTTACTGTGTATGATCATTCTCATACCCTGCATTGCTATACAATGGTAGCATCCAATTACATGGGTCCCTTGTCTATGAAAATGTGGGAAGAAGTGGGAACTCTAGACTCTTCGTACTTATGAGCAAGCTAGTATGTTGAAACACCATTCCCCAGGCTAAGCAGTACTACCTCCTTTCATATTTATTTTTTATGCAATTTTTATCTGGTCTTGCATTTAGTTTTGAAGCGCTATGAGGCAGAGACAGTCTTTGTACAAGAAAGCTGCATTCACAGAGTTAAAGACTGAGCAAATGAGTAGTTGAACAAAGCCTAGTTTCCCATGCTTTTGGTCCTCTGGTTCCTTCCATGTTTGTACAGCAAAACCCACAGCTTCCTCTCTAAATCTTCCCTATCTTTTCTGACTGCCCTGTGGACAAAAATGTGTTATAGGTGGTTTGTGTAACTATTGCATGTGATTTGGTGTTTTAGGAGTATGGATTGGTCAGCAGCGTGATGGCAAAAAACAGACTGTTGAGTCTGGGCTTTGGCCTTCCCTTCAGTGGGAGCACTGATTTAGATCTCTTCTTTTTGTTTCTACCAGCCTTTGACATTTATGAAACTTACGGGATTGCTTTTCCTTTGTTGAAGTGCGTGAGTAGGCTCAAAAGCTACTAGGATGGGCAAAGATGACGAAATGGAATCGAGGGCACTGCTTGCTCAGGAGTCAATTCCAGTTAATACTTGTATTCATCTAGAGACAAAAGCAACAACAAAACACCAAAGAAAGCGGTATTAAAATACTATGGGTTGTGTTCCACAGACCAGTGTCCTTTTCTAAACAAAGTGTAACACTACAATGACACTGAAGACCTATAATACGAGATAACAAGAAGAAACTAAGAATAATATTTCTCACATACATATGTTCACAAATTATTTGGAGTGTAGTCAAGTACTTTGAACTAAGGAAAATCTAGAGTTTCAGTTCCTCTTTTCCATGTAAATGCCAACCATATTATGTTTCAGCCTTTAATTATGTGCTTATGCACTATTGTCACACACACACATGCACACAGAAATTTGTTTCCTTCTGTGCACAGAGAGCTGAGACTATTAATTTAATAAGCTATTGTGAGATATTTTTTCTCTCCATTGTTCGTTGTGTAATAGCAGTGTTAACCAGTGTTATTTGCTACATGCTGTTAAAACCTCAGTATTAAGGGAGTTATTAATTTCTTTCTAACCTTTCCTATGACCTCTATAACTACACTTCTGAGTGCTTCAGAAACTGTAATAAGTTTATTTTTACATTATCCTCCTGAATTGCATCTTTTCCTCTTCCTATTTCACAGATGAAGATGAGGCAGGTGTTCAAAGCGTCTGCTAGAAGGTTAGTGTAGTGAACAAATATGATGGTGGTCAGTTTAAAATGCTTGGAACTAGATGTTTACAAAGTACTAAAATTTTGTAGCATGTGCTCAAGTAAATTGCAGCAGTGACTGTTCAGCATTTCAGAGAAACTAACTCCAGGGTATGAAGGCTCAAAGAAAAAGAGGAAATTAGTATTCGTTACTTCATGGTTAATTCCAGAGGAACTGATTTTCTCCTCATGAGCTGATCCTAGGAATTATCAGATATAACCTGATGGAGCACACCATGTAAAACCTGTGTGGGAGAAGACTGAGGTCCAGTGGATTCACTGGAGGCTCTCAGCTGAGGTACCAGTTGCCAGTATTCGAGCATGATAGTGCACAAGTTCGTGCTTATGCACTTCAGTGTTTATAGATACAGAAGTTGTTTGTCTGGTCAGACCACCCTCTGAATGATACAAATGCTCTCCTGAGGGTAGATATTAGTTACAGCCTGTAGATTGGATATTTACTGTTCTTTGATGTCTTAGACAGAGCGCCAAGGTGCTATCATGATTATCTAGCATAAAATACACACTAAGCCAAGAAAGGGTTTTCTTATGTAATCTTTATTGTGGAGAAGGGCTGACAAATCATTTGTAGAGACTGGGGATACAGAGATTGTGTTAGAGCAGTTAGGCTTGCTAATCACAGAGAGTAACCATTGTTTGATGTCTCCATGAGAGAGTCCTCCATTAACGGCAGTTGAACTTGACTGAGTGTGAAATTAAAAAGGAGACTCAGATTTCAAGACACTCCCTCAGGTGCTCAGAAGTATGCTAACTGGCACTGTGGGAGACCTCCTAAAACAGCTAAGGGTACTTAAAAGAAAGAGGCCATGACAATATGAAAAGAAAACCTTCGTATTATCAGTGAACCCATGAAGTTGGTCAAGATCAGTCACACTTTATTAACTGCTAAATGTCAGGCTTGCATGAAATGCTCCTTTTTGCCAACGTCTGGTTCCAGCTGTGCTTGCTGAGCACCTACAGTCCCAGGAACTGGAACTGTTTAATACCCGGCAGAAAACTCTGAAAAGAGTAAGAGAAGCTGTCAGGACACTACCTATTAGGGCATTCCCTAGCTTTAAGAAAATTTATGTAAAACTTAAATTTGACAGAGACAAAAGGTTTTAGAGGCTATGTTGGCATCTGGTGACAGCTGGAATCTAAGACAGGAATTGTAGAGACCTGATTGCTGGTTTGCATTGTGGCACTGGAGACATTTTTATCTTCTTTCTCTGGTTCTCTACCTGTAAGATGAGGGAGGCATATAAATCCCACAGCTGCCTACTGGTTTGAAACTCTGAAAACTAGTATCATTCTTAAATATTAATAATGCTCATTTTATACCATGTTTATTATCCATGAAGTTGGAGTGTAATAAGGGCCGTATCCTTTGTCTCTGTGATTGTCTTATAATACAGTGAAGTCTTCCTGGAACATTTCATTTGTAATGGTCAGTTTTGTAGGAATAAATGACAACACCATAAATCCACGATTATGACATATTCTAGGATTAAGGGGAAGGCTTTAGCCAAGAATATGTACATATATCAGTTTATTCTACTTTGCTCCATGTGAAAGATCTTTAAAAGCTTTTCCTGATTTTGAGAGAGAATGTCCTTTGAGATATTTCTTGGATATTTATCACAGTGTTTTTTTTCAAATAGCAATGTTTAGAAAGGCTTTTGGTATTTTATGCTTTCTACCATTTGGGAGTATAAAATTCCACTTAAAGATAGCGTTTTAATTTATACTCAGAGAGTTCACTTCCAAGTAAAAGCAGTATTACTCATTTCACTGTTGATAGGTGAGTATCATTCAGTTATATTGCTGGTTCTTGCGGCATGAATGTGTATTTTCAGATCTAGGTATTAATTTTACAGGGGTACTCTTTCTGATGGAAACCTTTTGTGTCTTTGCCTGTAGCTACCGTTGACCTCCATATACTTGTCATTGTTATTTCAAGATTTAAAAGGAAAGCAAAAAGGTGATGGTCTCTGAAGGCTTGTGCTATAAAAAAGTGTATCATATTTCATTTAATAATCTCATTTGTAGAACAGTCTTTGAACATTCACATAGTGCTAGCTCTTTGTCATTCTTTCATCATCCAACAAAATAAACTGGGAACATTGTTGTATTGTAAACACAATCTTAAAATACTTATTTAAAAAAAAAAAAACACAAACAAAAACCAGCAAAAAATCTCCATGACCCTTTAAAGAAGGAGCAAGCAAGGAATCCTGTGGAATGATATCTACTAAGACAGGCCATGGTATGCACACTGAAAAATGGTATCTAGTGTTATTACAAGAAAGTGTGCATCCTGTAATTCACTGTAATGTATTTTCAAAGTCATGAAACCTGTGCTGGTGATCTCTAGGAAACAGATTTGTCTGTTAGCCAACTAATTACCAGATAAGTGCCCAGAGCAAGCACCTGCCATCTCCTTCATAAAACTGTGCTATGCACAGGGAAATAAATAGTGACAGATCCCCATCTTGAATTTGTCCACATTGTGCTGTTAGGTTCATTCTTCATTTCAATTCATTACTTAGACGACTGTGGTTTTTGAATCACAACTTTTTCTGCTTAAAAGATCTCTCAGTTCTCTTGTGGTTGCAAGTGCTTAACTGGAATACCGGCCTGCATGTCAGTTGTTTCCGGCATAGTGATTGACACGCCCCACACCTTATTAAAAAAAAAGTTCAGAATCCAGACATCACACTGACTATTCTTCAAAATGTTGCTTCTGACCTTGAATGACAGGTTATTTTGACAATGCGTTATTTGTATAGTGGGAGGACACTGAGTCACTAAGTTTAATAGCAACACAAAATACAAATATGTACAAAAAGAGTCAAATCCTGGCTGGGAGCGTTTCTAGGTGAATATAAAGAAACTAGCTAAAACAAGTGAGTACAATGGAAACCAGTACAACACTGTGTTTTAAACATTTTGGAGGTCTTTTTGGCTTGTGTCGTCTTGGTTGTCTGTTTCTGTTCTTTTTGTTTCTTTTATTAGTTGATCTTTTTGGTTGTTTTGCTCCACCCCAAAGTGTACATCAAAAAGGAAGTCATTTAATAAGTCCCCGTTACTCAGCCTTCTGTCTAGCTTTTAACTGATTATGCATTTTGATAGCTCATTGAGGGAATAATCCTTAAAGAGTATTTGGGGGAGGCAAAACAAGTAGGTGGGCAAGGGCCTAGCCTTAGGTAAGAACATGGAAGAGAGCAGAGAGATGTCTGCCAAGAAAAATACCACTGGAGCCTTACAGTAATGGTGGGAAGTTCAGGTACACTAACTTACAGAGAGAGAATTGCTTTCTTTAAAATTGCCATGTAAGAGTATAAAAGTTTGGATTTAATGTTAATGTAGGAGGAGGAAGTTCCAGAGGTGGGTCTGTGTGACATGGACAGAAAGTCATGATATGGCATGTCATTCCAAATTCATGTTCCTATTGGCATCTCTGCTTTTGTTTACTAGGAGAGTCCATATGGTCAGATGATGCAGGAGAGAAATAGGGAGAATAGGAGGAAAACAGGACAGACAGGAGGAGATTGTGGTAGTAATCAAGGTGAGAGGTTGCTGAGTAAGGGGAAGGGTGTTTTTTCTACACTGACCAAAAGAATCAGACAGATCATGCAAGTGTTACTGGGAAAGTAAAAAGATTTTGCTGACTTGCTATGCAGGTCAGGGGTAGGCCCTCGTTAAAGATGGTCTACATAAGGGATGACAAACCTGGAAGAAACTGTCAGATTTGATGCATCTGAGCTTAAGGTCAAATAATCTCTATATCCTCCCACCATTAAATGTATTTTACGTTTGTATTTGACCATGGTCCAGCTGCTAGGAGTATTGCTGACCTGACTTGGCTGGGTGATGTGTAGTGATCTTGATGTAAATTAGGAGTTGGTAACTGGTATGAGCTCAGTGTAGGGTCGCAGAGATGGTCAGGGGCTGGAGCACTTGTCCTGTGAGGAGAGGCTGAGGGACCAGGCTTGTTCAAGCCTGGAGAAGGAGTGGCTTCAGCAGACCCTAACAGAAGCCCCCCAGTGTCTATGGAAAGGTTATTGAGGAGACAGAGCCAAGTGCTTCACAGGGCTGCATGCGGGAGGACGTGAATCAGTAAGCATAAATTGAAAAAAGAGGATCAGACTGGATCTGAAGAGAAACGTTTTCTCCATGAAGATGGTCAAGCAGTGGAACAAAGGCACAGAAAGGCTGTGCAGGAGGTTTTCAAAGCCCAACTAATTACGTTCCTGAGCAAACTAGGGTATAGCTGGCCCTTCTTTGAGCAGGAGGGTGGACCAGATGCAGGCAGCTAGGTTCCTGTGACAGACACTAAGACAGTTTTAGTGACTGCAGCTATTTGCAAGAAGCTTGGATTAATTTATTTTCTTGCTATAACTTCAGTGATAATGATTGGGAATTAACAGATTAAGAATCCTAATTATTGCTAAGACTCTGACCATTTACGGAGAAATTAAGAATCAATCTGTATTTACCCTTCAGCTCAGTTCTGTCCCCTCACTTACATATTAAATTACACAGTCATACATCACACCCATACACAAACGCATATGTATATATATGCACGCAAAAAGAACAAACAATATGAAATTCCTTTTAAAAAGTGCCTGGCTGCTTTATTTGTGTTTTCAAGGTCTCCCATTTCTTAAAATGGGTAAGTAAACTCTATGTGTATTTGGAATCAGTGAATTCCTCTGAATGGTGTACAGCTGATAACATCTGACACAAGCATGCTTTTAGACAATACTTTCTCTTAACAACATAGCACTGTGCATTCATTGGAACACATGGTGGCAGGGATGCTTCTTATGGGAATTACTGTGTTAATTCTATTAGAAAAAAATATTTTGTATGCCATTTATTTTCTACTTTAAGATCAGCATTCCACATTTGCAGAAAGCTAGTAGAATTTTGTAACTAATAAATCAAAGGAGCTCTTTTAATACCTACAGAACTAAATGCGTCTTCCAGAACTATTCAATAAAATTTAATTTACATATTTTTTGGATGTGTAATCTACGTGACCTTCAGTAACTGTTTGTTTTTTAAATCTGAAAAATGCCTCCAAAGTGTAATAGCCCAGAGTTTCAAATGGCGCAGTAGGATATGTAATGCATATTTTAACATGTTTTCTTTTAATTTGTCACACAGACTTGTTGTGCATGATTATATGAAAGTCCATATTTCTAAACCCTTAGTATAAATGTGTAAGATGTACTTGGTTGGGATAAAAAATTCAGAAGCCTAATTTATCTTGAGATATGCTCAGTCAAGTAGTTTTTCACAGCAGTTAGCTAACACTTCAAGCTCTAACAGTGCCCCTGAGCCATAAAAGAAATTTGCATGTAAGAAATGTTTTGAATCTATTAAAACCTCAGCTCAGAGCTAAAGAGTTGCTCTCATGTCTTTGTTGACTAACATGAAGTGAGATCTTACAAAAAGCTAGGCTGTGATCGACAGATGCCAAAGCTTAGGTTTTGATGTGATTATATATTTCTTTCATGCACGGCAGTTTAAGTCTGGCGCTGGAGCTTTAGAAAGACAGCGATCAATGCGTCTGTGCAAAAGTACACAAAATATATTTCTCCTGGCAGTCGTCAAGGCAGAATTATTCAAAAAATAATCTGAAATGCATTTGATCATATACTAGATTATTTAATAATTTATATTATGCCTTATTAGCAACGTCTTGTGTTTACTTTCTGGCTGCCAAAACAAGATGAAAGGCTGCCTCCATGGAAATACAAGATGCTTAGCTCAAAAGTGTCTGTCTTTGCATTTCAGTTTGATAATTTCCCTTCCTCCCCTCATTTTAATTAATAGTATATAGGTTTAAATCTTAGAGGACCTTTACCTGCATTGCAGTCCTTTTTAGTGAGAGCAATGCTCCTTATTAACAAGTCTACCAAAGAGTTAATGGCCTATCAAGACTTAAATTGGTATAAACACCTATTTCTGGAAACTTCTTTACCTTAGGACTTCATCCAAGTATTTTTTGCATAGAAGAAGCCTTGGATTCAGTTCTAAATTCCGCTGAACTGAATCATTATGCCAATCTTCCTGAGTCTTGAGGCTACCAAAGTGTTATTTCTGAGCTCAGCTTAAGAAGCTGTTGCACTCTGACTAGTGATTGTGTATAGTCAATATCACCAGTTATATCAGTTCAGAATATTACAGAAATGCCTTGAATATTTCCTTGAAAAGCTAATGCACTGCAAATATTTTATCTAGAGTTGCAAATGAGGGCCTTTGAATTAATACTTCTATAATGTGAGAACACAGGGAGAGGACCAGTGTAACTGCTAGTTCAGCAAATGAGATCTTTGCCTCCACCCAGGTTTTTTACCCCAAAGGTGCATGAAAGAGCTCCAAAAAACTTAGTTTTCTTGTGGAGAACTCCCCTCCCCATGAAACATGAAAGATCTTTTCTGCAGGTGTCTTGGATAGCCCTTCAAGGCACAGTATATGGAAAGCTTTAGGGAAAAGAACATATATGAGAGGATCTCAGAATATAGTACTACAGTATTGCAAACTCTGAAGCTCATACGACAGCCCGAGAAACTCTTGTAATTTGCCTCATCTACCCTAGAAGGCTTAATTTTAGTTTTAATTTCCATAACTTCATCCTCTCCCCTCCTTCTCTGTGCGTGCAATATACACTACAATATATACTGTATACTTTACCTGAAAACTAGTTGCTCAAACAGAGCCTACAAAAGGACTTTTTGCCCAAACAAAAATATATGTATAGCGTTTTTCACTAGCAGAGCTGGTACTATGATACTTTCATGTTAGTAAGAACTGATTATATTCTAGACAGGCGCTTCACTGTTGTCCAGACTGACTCAGTCCTTAGCTCAGGCTTAAAAGAGCACAAGAACGTGGTCAGCTCAGCAGAGCTCTTCTTCTTCCCACTGAGAGTTTTGTGCCGTCTTGCAGAGCTGCACGACAGACTCTTAGGAAGAGGCATCTACCTGCAGGTGTCTCTGAGAGATTATCCTGGTTTTAAAAGCTGTTGTACGAATTGCAGGAGGGAGAAAAGTCTGCCATTTTCTAAAGGAGCCTTTCAGTTGCAGGGAGCCAGATGTACCCTTTTTTACAAAGGCATCTTCTGTGACAGTAATGACGGAAATTTTCAAGGAAGCCAGTGGTATTACCCATGCGTCAGTGTTGCAAGGCAGAATGAGGCAAACTAGAGAATAGTTCTTAGAAAACATGGATCAGACGAACATACTCAGTACTTTTTTGGAAAGAAAATACTCAGCAGGATCATCTGAAGGTACATACATTATCAAACAGAAATGCAGTAGTGTTTTAAGTGATAAGCTGTGAAGCACGTCTTAAAGAAAAGGATCACTTTAGTTTGCAAATTGTGATCTTTTTGTCCATATAAGAACAGTTTAATACCTGAGAAAATTTGTAAAGAATTCAATTTAGCAGGGTAATAGGAGTAGTATTTCATGTATGCATCTGTTGAAAGAAAAACTTCTGGTTAAATTGTTTGACAGTCTTTTCTACAATCTGAGATAACTGCAAAAATCTGGAAGTTTTGAGCAGTTTAGAAAATGTGACTACCAGTAGAAACAAATGCATCAGAGTTCAAAATATAATACGGAAGGAAAACAAAAGCATAGCAAAATTGTGAGAATTGTACCTCCAACCCAGTTAAGTTTCAATATTAGTAAAATACTGTAAAGAGAAAATCTCATCTACAGAAATAAAACTAAAAATCGGTTTAGTGTATCAGTATGATCATGTAAGTTAAGGGAAATATGATGAAGTAAGGAAAAAAATGGTGTTCACAACTTTACAGGCTGACTGACTCCGTTGAAATACCACTGGGACAGCTGGCCATGGGGCCAGTGGCATTCCCCACCACCAGAACTTTGTAAACCTTGCTAAAATCTCTTGCCATTCTGTCCTACTAGCAGTATGTAGCAGTACCTAATGCATATGCATTGCATATTGCAGTAGAGGTTTAAGAAAACAATATGATAACAAAAAAAAACAGTCTAGGCTATTTATGGTCAAAATTATACCAACAAGATGAGACTATCTGCTTTTATGTTGGAAAAGACAAAAACTGTCAAACAGAAACGAAGTGCCAGCGAAGGCACTATTGAAAACTACTGCACAGGAACATGAATGAATGAATGAAACACTAATGTGTTTACCTGTTAGTAAAGGGGGAGGGGGAAGTCTCTCAAAGCTTTTTAGAAGTTGTAACTTGTGTTTGGGGTGTTTTGCTGGCTAGCCCAGTGCGCAGAGACAGGTAGATAGTAGCTGAGGCTGAGCGTGAAGAAGGAGCATTGAGGAGAAAGTTGCAAAGTCATTTATAAGGTACTGTCTCTTTTTATCTGTTTTCTAAGGGATAGCATCTGGTTTTGTACAACGAAATATTCAGGACTTTACTGATTATCAAGCTGTGTAGAAAAATTTAAGAAGGAGTTGAGAGTCTGACTGTAGTCAAGCCAAATTTTAAGTCATGAATTGGTGAAAATTAAACATGAGAAGAAATCAGTTGTATTGATATTTTTACAGCCTTATCCATTCTTTTAAATCACCTTAGCCTTAGTGTTAACGTACCAATGATACATGTAAAATGGGTCATGACCATAAATTATGCACCTTAGACTAGTAGAGATTTATGAGACCTGCAAAGAAAATAAAGGCTTTATGAATGTCTAGAAAAAATAAATTGCAAATGAGTTTTGATTCATGTATAAAAAACCCTTGATACTGCATGGTTTCCAGTTTATTCTGCAGGCAGAGGTTAATAGCTTTGATTTTTGGGGATAAAATAGCTGTGGCCAGTTACTAAAATTTCAGATGTCTTACGAACTGATTGTAAATTAATAAATTAACAATATGAAGCAGTTTCATAGTTTTTGATGAAGCTAACAAATTCTGCACAATGTAAACTGAAGTCCTGTAGAAGTGTTGTCATTGTGCTTTACACTGCGGAGAACTACACCCCTGTCTGCTTCCCTGTTTCCTTTTGCTTTGTTTACCTGGTTGATGGTCTTCTGGGTGCAGTATATGTAAGAAGTCATCATCATTTCATAGGTCACTTGTTCAGTAACCCTATGCCTGTGTGAACTGTGATCTGAATCATACCTCAGGTGTTAGAATAGCACTTACGCCAGGCTGTCATTCGCCCCTTTGGTGCTTACTTACCTAACCAGTAGTAATCATTATTTTCCTTCTACAATTACTATAATGGAGCTGATTCCTGAAATGGAAAACAGGAGGCAGTTACAGACAGTTTGAATTGTGCTGTCACACTTTCATGGGCAAGCACCTTTCTTGGAGCTTCGATATTTCTTTGCGTTTGCCCAGAAATACATTTGGTAAAAGAGGGAGTCAGGCATCTGGTCTGTATTTCCATGTGACCCTGCTTCAGCTGCTTGGAAATACAAGATTATCCAGATAGGTACTTTCTGGGTCCCTGACTTGTTTTATACAAAATGTGAAGGGAAAAAAAATTAAATGGATTAATCGGAAACCTTTTTTAACTGGAAAATTTCAAATCAATTAAAAATCCAGCTGAGCTCAGTTGAGTTCCTAAGAGATTATTGAAATAGAGGGAGGAGAAAGAAATTATGAACAGACATATTGAATCTCATGATGCAATATCATCACACCTTTACCACTTACGCCTCTTGCAATTGTCATCAGGTTACAGTTTTAATAGATGTTGTTACTTCTAAGTATCTACACTGCTAGCATACTGAACTAAACAAAGTTGCAAGAGAGAAGAGTTTCTTATTCTTTCCACATGGATTTTCAGCTGACGTAGTGACTCAACATCAGTAACTTATGCTGCAGTTAAAAGTCCTCATATTCTGGGGGATCTTGGTGCTTGCAGTCGCATTGAGAATGGTAATGGCAAGCACAGCAGGGAACTGGGATTCAATATGCTGAATGAGGTGAGTGTTTTAGCATAGCTTCCTCCTGAGGGTCAGGGGAAAGGAAAAGCCCTGTGGGAGGATTTTCAAGCACCACTGAGCTGGCACACCAGGAGACAATGATTGACTTTAGAAGAGACCTGCTGTGCAAAGGATTGTTGTGTTGGGGTCCCCTTTATCACTGGTTAGACATTTCTTTTGAAGAAGCCAAAAATGGGAGAGCAGTGAGATAGCAGCAAAACAAACAAAAAAAAATCATCAAACAACTCTCTGTCATGACATTGAGGTCTGGAGATTTGTTTCTGTTGCTGACAGCTTCATTGATTTGGCAGTTAATTTCATTAGGAGGATTGAGTTTGTATGGCATTGGTAAGATTTCTGTATGAAAAACAACCTGGTGGTGATGCAGTGCAGGTTGAATTCTTGTTTGCCTTGAAAAGAGATACTAATTTGAACCTCAATATAAAGAGGAGATTTTATTTGTATTTGGTATGTACAATCAGAAACACATAACACCATTTCAATCTTCAATTTCTTCACAGGAGTTCAGACATGCACCACAGAATGGCACAACCTGGAAAGCACACCCTTCTGCTGAGATCCCAGTGAAAACACCGCTCAGCTCGTGGATGGCTTTGCAGCTCCCATGGCAACAAGAAGGAGGTGGACTGAAGATACTGTCTGTCAGCCTGGCTCTACTGGCAGTTCTTGTTATGCTTTACTACGGAGGAATGAAAACAGAACTGTGAACTGAATGAGGCTTTTATGAAAACAATAAAACTGCTGTTTAAAATCTTCAAAGGAAACACTTTTACCAAAAATTCTGTTTTTAAAAAAAAGACTAATATAAATTGGGCAATAATTTGTACTCACCCTATGCCTTTCCTGTCATTCATAGGAGAGAATGTTAATAAGCTCTTAGGGAGACCAGTCTTGCCAAAATTTGAGATCCTTGGTCAGCAGAACAGTTTGTTGTATCTTTCCTCTTCTTTTTTTCTAAAATGATGCAATGTTTGCATTGCTTACTCTTTCATAACTGCTGTAGCAGGTAAAATTGCATGCAGGAAACTCATGAAGTTTATAAGAAGTCTTTCCATTGAGTGATGCTGGTAATCTTTCATGGGCAGAACATTTAAAGCTTTTTTGAAGATTTTGCTTAATCCAGTGTGATGGTTTGATATCTATCTTTTCACATTAGAATCAAACACTGCTGGGCCATTAAAGTTTGTCCTTTGTTGCTATTGATTTTGCTGTCATGTCTGAAAGAATTTTTGGCCTGCCATCTTGCCTCTCTCAACTTCACAATGAGTTACTAGGCTTTGTTAACGCAATTAGAATTATTTTGTACATAGAGGTAGTTCTAAAGGTATTGCTTTTTTATGATTAAATGGGAAGATGGAGTTCTGGTGGTATAGTTTTGTTAAAAAATGGATTTAATGCAGTCTCTACAGATTTAGTATAATGCTCAAAGAACTAAATGTATTAGCTGTGCATTGGATCACTCTGTGTATAAGACAATATTGCTCTGTTATTGGGGAGGTTACATTTTGCTCACTGCAAATTTCTAATTACTTTCTTCAAGCCATTTTTGTCGTGACAGGATCTCCACACATCTTGAGATTGTGCTGGTCAGTCAGGGGCTGGACTCTGTGCCCAGTTCTGCCAGCAGCTGGCTGCATGATATTCTTCATTTGTTCATGCCTTGTCACCTTTCTGCATCTTCATCCAAACTCCCATTTGCAAAGTCTGTTTAAAATCTTAGGAGCGGGAGCTGTATTTTTTTTTTTTTAGTGTGTTTGTGTCATACCCAGCACAGATGGAGCTGCCTACGTGGCTGTTGTGGCTTAACCTCAGTAGGCAGCTAACACAGAGCCACTTGCTCACTACACCCTGGTGGGGTGGGGGTGAGAATCAGCAAGGTAAAAGTGAGAAGACTCATGGGTTGAGATAAAGACAGTTTAATAGGAAAAAAAACGGTGCACATAGGCAAAGCAAAACAAGGAGTTCATTTGCTACTTCCCATGGGCAGGCAGGTGTTCAGCCACCTCCAGGAAGGTAGGGCTCCATCACACATAATGGTGACTTGGGAAGACAGATGTGCCATCACTCCGAATGTCCCCCCTTCCTCCTTCTCCCCCAGCTTTACATGCTGAGTGTGATGCCATATGGTATGGGATATCCCTTTGGTCAGTTGGGGTCACCTGTCCCAGCTGTGCCCCCTCCCAACTTCTTGTGCATCCCCAGCCTGCTCGCTGGTGGGGCGGTGGGAGGAGCAGAAAAGGCCGTGACTGCATGTAAGTACTGCTCAGCAGTAACGAAAACATCCCTGTGTTTTCAGCACAAATCCAAAACACAGCCCTGTACCAGCTACAATGAAGAAAACTAACTCTATCCCAGCCAAAACCAGTACAGTGGCTCTGCAGTGCAGACGAATAATCCCCTAGGAAGAACGCTTTGTACTTTATAAACTGAGGATTCATGATAGTTACAGACAATTAATCAGGAAGTTCCACCATGATGCTTTCAGTACAGCCTGTAAATTATAACAACAAATGTAACTGTTGTCAGGAAATTAGGTGTGTAATGACTTGAATAGTATATTTCTTATCACAGCCACTGAAGGTCATGAGCCAAGACTTAAAATTCATGAGATTTAAAAAAAAAACAACCAACTGTGCTCTTGATTTGCTTCTGTTTGGGTTTTTTTCAGGCTTTTCTTTACAGCCAGAAATATGTAACAATCAGTAATTTACATTTTTAAGAAATTTGAAATTCTCAAAAAAAGCCTACTTGAGTCTGGGAGCTGAATTTTTAAAGAAAACACCACATGTCACAAAATTCTCAGGAAAACTGTGAGTTGGCAAAATCATTATATCTGAGCCAAATTTTTGAATTTGATGAGAATAAACTATGCAGATATGTTCTATGCCTCTAGCACTCTCTCTGTCAGCCACTCTAGCTTATCTAATCATAGCAATTACAGACTCATTGCATCAGCTGTTACAGAGATTTATGAAGCTTGTGATTTAGATTCTGTGCATCGTTGGCTTTGATGGGACCAGCTTATTTTCTTAGAAATAATGCAATATACAAAAAGAGGCCAAAGAAGACTTTGTGAATGACACTGCCCACAAATGCAGTAATGTTTAAACTGAGCTTTAAACTGGTAAGTAGGAAGTGTTGTTTATCAAGTATTTTATTATATTCCTTTAGATTTTGAAAGGACTTTTTGACACTTCGTATTGTAGAGCAGTGGAGTATTTGTCATTTGCTTCTGTTTCTTTACAACTAAAGCTTTCAGAGCCACTGAGCTGAACAAGTCGGTTCTGGTCAAATAGCTCACCTGGACCTTCAGCCAAACCCCAAACTGCATGCTGCTTGAGGCTGCTGTTGAAGGCTGCTGGGAAACCTCCGTGAGCGTAAAGTGAACTGTAGAAGTGTATCTACTTCATGGAACAGGTTGACCTGAACACATTTGATCTGTGATTTTTGCTTCCATTTGGCTCCCTGAATACTTCTAACTGCCATGCCCAGTGGCGTTTTTAGTTTTTGCATTGGCATTATGTTTGGGGTCTACTTCCACCAAGTATTCTCTCAGTTCAAGCCATCAGGGTGGGTGAGAAATCTACTGGACTTGAAGTTAATGAGGTCATTGCAAGAGAAGTTTACCCACAGTCAGTTGATCTCGCTGTCACACATGTGTGAACACACTTACCGTGTCTGCTAATAAGCAATCTACATGCAATGCCTTTTAAAACAAACAAACAAACAAACAAAAATCTGATTTCCTTTTGGTACCAAGGAAGCTTCAACTATTTTTTTTAAAGATCTGTGGTAGTTCTGAGCTCTCTTTGGCTGTTTTTGGTGAGGAACCTTGCAAACCGCAAGACTTGAATAGCAAAGACTTATTAAATCTCTTCTGAACAACATGTAAGTGCACGCTTTTTATGTCCCACTTGTACATGGTTTTGGATGCTGGAGGACTTTGTCATTTAATCTTTTCATTGTAGATTTCTATTAATGGTGTACTTGTTTAGAAAAATAATACGAAATAAAAGAAGTGGTTTGTGTAAATCTTGTTCTGTAAAGCAAGAGAGAGAGAAAGAAGGAGCAGGTACCTCTTGAGGAGAGTTCATCCACCTCTGTCACATCATTGCCTGCACCTCTCTGAACATCTGACAGCTTCTGTTAATTTAGTTTCACTCCCCAGTTCAACTTCCCATATGGAAAGCTGGAGTGATTTTTGAATAACAGCAAGTAATATCTGAAGTGGCAGCAACTGGCAACTCTGACATTGAGCTTGGCTGTGGCCATTACCCAGAATCCTTCCGCTCTTCTTGAGAGGCAATTACAATTTCACAGGTTGGAATTAAAATTCCCTGCGGTATGCAATAGAGTAACTGAAACTGTCAAAGTGATTTCAAGCTGCTAGTCTCGCGCTGCTCGAAGAGTGAAAATAGAGCCCCTCTTACCCAGGCACAGATCTGACAACTTAAGACTCCAGCCTTCCACTACGTTTAAATACATATGGAGAGCGGCTTGATCTGCTCACAGAGGATATCTGTAAAGATGTTATGTCTATGAACATTTGTGTTATTAACAAGTCTATCTTTTTTAACTTTAAGTTGCGTGTAACTTCAGGGCCTAAGACAAATACAAAAGAAGCCTTGTGCAAGAGCTCTGAGGATTTGGAGGAGTGAGTTTGTGCCTGTTTGTGTGAAGCTTATTAATATCTTTATTTTTGAACATGTGGCGGTTTTTGTTTTTTTTTTTTTTGAAAAATTGCTTGCAACTTTCACAAATTTGATTTTTACATATTTATATCCCACATTGTATTTTGAGTGCACTATGTTTGATTGTATAGAGACAAAGAACATTTAGAAACTAAAAACAGGAAAAAACTGAGAGGCTGTAAAGCTAGGGTGCAAAATGAAAAATGCTAGTGTGAAAGCTGCAAAGCAGGTTTGGACTAGGAAACATAGCCCACAGAGTTAGGGACTGGCTGCAGAACACCGTTTGACTTGATCAGAGGCAGGGTTCATCCAGTAGATAATTAGAATGATTGCTGGAAAGTATTTGTGCAAATATCATTAAATGTCTTTTATTTGCATATTTCATTCATGCATGCACTTAACATTGAAGTGAATGCTTTTTTTTTTTAAATAAAGATGCTTCAGTAGCTGGTGGAGGGGAGAATAATTATGAATAATCCTATTTTAATTTTAAAGAGGCTCAATATTAAAAAAAAAAATTAACAAATAGTCATGTCCCTGCACCTGCTAGTACCCCAAGGTCTCTTAACTCCCACTTGGGAATCTGTGGTTATGGATTTGGATCATTTATGCTGCAGATCTCCTTGTGCTATGTTGTGACAAGTTGGGTGTGTGAAAAGTCATGGAAGTGCCTGTGTTCCAGTCAAAAAGCTAGTCAAGCTGATGGCAGAAAAGATCTTCAGATCTCTTTGTTTCCCTGTTCCACACCTCTCTCTCACGTCTTTTCACTGTCTGTGCAGAGACTTCTCTCCATTCTCTATTCTCATGCAAATCTCCTTTATCAGTCAGGAGTATAAAGAAGAGTTAGGTAACGTGTTTAAGTTTCTATGTGATCCTCTTAGGAAAGGACAGTAAGAATAAGGAAGGTAAGGATATGTGGTCCATTGATGAAGGTGGTGTGATGATCAAAGAGCGTAAGAAACTCTTGTGCAACAATATGAGAGATACATCATCACCTAAAATAGATCATAAGATGTCTTGTGCATCCTTGTCTTTCTCTACCTGTAATCATCAGTTGCTCCCTCTTATATTAGCACTCAGAGTAAACTGCATGTCATATGTACTGCTGGAAAAATCCAGAATGACTAAATTACATGTACTAGGCAGATTGAAGTACAGCAGTAATGTATAGACGTGAGATGTGCAGGTATATGCAGTTGTAAGAGACCCGGCAGCCAGTGCAACATCATACACCTCTGGTATTCACAGCTGAATTTTTTTGTGGCATGCTAGTTATTAACATGCAAATTCCAAGTATCGGAATCCCCCCATTTAAAATGAAATGGGACATAAATGTTCTTATGATCTGGTGTAGAGAGCTACCATTGAAGAGGAGCGGAGAGGAGGGGAAAGGGAAAGGGAAAAAACCCACAACCTTGACTAGTTATGTTTAAGTACAAAGAGAGGATTATTTAGTAGCTGCATCACCAGAGAAATGCACTAGCAGTTCAGAAGGAAGCTAAATACCACACAGTGACATCCCCCAAATCTCTCCTTTGTACCTTTTGCTTCTTGTTCCTAAATACTTAATCGACGTTCTGGAGGGAGGGAGATTCCCCTGGCAAAACCTAATCAGATCAGGAGAGGGAAAGTCTCCTTTTTGATTATGGTGGTCGTTATGTTATTGGAAACTATTTAGCAATGATAGCTGTTCTTGAAAAGGGGTGTTGATGTTTTATAAAGTATAATCTGCCTTGGGTGGTTTGCTGAATGCTGGTTGTAGGTAATGGAGTGAAATTCCATGCTGATCACCAGAGTGTGGTGCAGATTTGTGCCTACAACTTGCATGCTTTAAATGTCCCGTCTGTCACTGAGTGTGAGAACAGGCCAGTTGTGCTCAACCGAGCATAAAATACTGTGTCTACTCCCTTCCTGGGTGGTGTTTGCAGGGACTGGTGTACAAATGGTTAGTTGGCAATGGGTTACAGATTACAGGAGGAGCTTGGAGATGGTGAAACACACCAAAAACAGGGCCGTGATTGTTTGGCACATAGTGTGAGTTGGGGGTCTGAGAGAAATTACTACGATGAAGTCATGACATCATGGGAGATTTGACTTTGCATAGGTAGGATCTTATTGCAGTATAATTCGAAGAGTAAAACCGTTCTATGGCGTTTGGTAGGCTTTGCTGCACAGACACCCTTCCCAACTGCTGGTAACTCCTGGGGTTTCTGTGGTGTGTTAGAGCAGCCTGTTTCACCACGTTGGCTACAGCATACTCGTATCACAGTCGGAGAAAAGCAGTCCGGCTCACCTGGCCTCCGATTGTGAGCTGGGCACATACAGTTTTATGGAGAAGGGCACTCCAACTAGTTGTCACCTATCGCCATGTTTTGTCAAAGCATTACATTTCTTATTGCAGGGTAGGGGAAGTGGGTAAACTGTGACCAGCAGAGAAACTTGCTCAGTCCGATGGCCTTCAGTAAATAATGCGTGTTCTTTAATGATTGCAAGCTTCAACTATTTGTTTTTTAATTGTCTCCATTCCATTCCTTCCCTGTGAGCCTACATTCTCTCGTATCCTTTCTTCCAGCTGCTTCGCCCAAGCTATCAGCACCTCATTTTGTTTTATGGAAGATGATGTGTCTTCAGAAGGATAAGTATTAGTCTGAGCACAGTGGCTGCTTCCCTGAAAACAAGAACGCTGCTTCTCCTGTGGACCCGATTTGCCAGAGGTATCGGTGCTTGGAAGCTATTGTATTGCACTGTCTCTCCTTCAACTGTGTAGTGTCTGGTTGCCGTAGCCTTTGGGTTGTATCAGAAACTCCCATTCGTTAGTTAGCAGTATTAAAAGGCCTCTTCTGTTGTGCTATATTATTATTAATCCTGCAAACCCCAGAAATGTAGTAATTCGAAGCAGGAGAAAAAATACATCATTGGTATCAGTTGAACGTATTAAATTTGATATCCGCTAGTGGCTTTATGAGCCGTAAAAGTCAACACCTAGCAATTATTAACTACAAGATCTCTATACGAGAGATTATAAAGGACCACGTGTGACATGGTCTGCAGAGTGTTAGTATGAGACAGCAGAAGGAAACAAGTGAGCACGTTACAGAGTCAACCACACAAGACAACCAATAACAGAGAGAAGGATGTTCCCACTCAAGGGACAGCTTAATCTCCAAGTATTACGGTAATATTAAGGACATAAAAGAAGGCAGATAGAAGCTTGGGTATGCTGCAACAGCCTTAATTTGCTTGGATTGTTTAGTAAGCAGAAAGGGCAATCTGAATGACAGTCTCCAGCAGAAGGATAAAACAGAGCCTAACTGCAGTTAACAGTTTTGGCTCTGCGAGAAATAAATTACTTGGTACAAATTTGAACCTCCTGCACTCCGTATCTCCTCCCCATGCAGCTCTAAAAAGGGGCACCTCCGTGTTTTGATTAGGTTTTCTTTGGCATTTTTTTCTGCAAACACTTACTTATGTTCCCGTACACTTTTTATTTTATCTGACTCTGCAATAGTACTGAACAAAATCATTCACTTTTACACTTTTGTTTTTAAGGTCAAGCTTGTTTGTGTTTTGTTGCATGCTTTGTGAGTCTGAATCAACCAGCACCTTACTTGTAGAGGGGGGATGGAATTAATTTTTATATTGATTTGAACCCAAACTGGAAGTTTTCAGTTGGCCTGTGGAGCACTACCAAGGGGATCAGGAAAATCAAGCCTAGCTGGCAGTCAGTTTGCTCTATTTACTGTCTCTATCTACACATTCACCAGGAGTGCGTACTAAAAATTGTTGAAGCTAACTAGTCTAAATCCACTGATAAATTTTCAGTTTCTATCAATTTATAGTGTCATTAAAATCAGACACACAGATAATTTGGTAGCCTTGCCCCCACATATATCTGCTGCAGGACAGTGGTATTATACATTGCTCTCACCACCTCCTCCATGGAACGTCTGCTATGCAAGAAGAAAAACAATAAGCAGCAGACAATAGGAAGTTCCTGAACTTTGTACAGAAGTGGCTGTCTCATACCTCTATCCAAATATTCATGAAAAGATGTAGTAAATCATAGTTTCTGAGTTCAGAAAGTTTGTTCTGGAATAGCTATCAGCTGTATTCCAACATAAACTCTGCATTTGGGCTAACAGGTTTAAAACGGAGTAGAATCACGATCAAACATAACAAGTTTTTATGCCGTTATAGAAGGGTGGAGGACCTCTTCTCTTTCCCTGCCTCGTAGCAGCAGCAGTCCACCACTCTCGAGGTGGATGAGCTGTAGCTGCGTTGTGTGTCAAACAGCAGCAGAGCTCCCGAGGCCAGCCTTTGGGAAACCTGTGTTTCTCTCCATCGTCTTTGAAAGGTGTTTGCTCGCTGTGTATCCTGCAGAAGCCTTGTGTTCTCCAATGTCCTGTAGTGAGCTCGGAAGCTCTTGTGAGTGTATTCTGCAGAAATCCAGGATTACGGTTCCAGCTTTCTGAATCAGAACGGGGAGAATAAACTGTTTTGGCCTTTCACATCAAAGTTGTCATAAGAGGGTTCAATAGTATATTTCCTGTTCTTGCTGCATACACTGCAGCAAAAGTTGAGTCATCAGCATATAAATACTTCCTTGGCCTCAGAATAACTGATTTTTTGTGTTGATTAGCTGCCCATTTCATTTCTCTTTCCACACTTATTGACTCATCTAACTAAGAATAATGAAATTGGGTTGCTGCCAGTCATACTTCATATTGGTGCAAATGTAGGAAAGCAGAAGCAACTCATGAGTACTATCTTGTCTGCCAGGAAATCCATGACACTGAAATTCTAGTGATTCCCATTCACAGCAGCAGCTTGAGCAAAAGACCTGGAATGTTTTCAGTAATGAAGTCTAGTCGTGTGGACAGTCTTGTGCTGTGGTCTCTAATGATATGCCTGTGAGCAAGGAAAGTAAATGAAAGTCTGCTCCATGGAGGGAACATGTTTTATTCTGTTTTCCTGAAATGTTTAACAATCTGGCCCAAACTCACTTGTCAGGTAGAATTGACAAGGTCTCCCTGCTTAAAAAAAATGACAGTGTACTAACTAGTCTGATTTTCCAGTTGTCAGAGTTCAGTTATCTAGACATGCTATTCATGTTTCAGGTAGCACAAGCAAGCTGGTGTGATGGCCAAAGACAAGCATGAGACTTTTCTTCTCTTTTCTTAGGCACTTCAGAGGTAGTTGGAAAGCAAAAGTTTTGGACTTACGGAGAAGGAATGCTATAGATGGTTCTTTCCCTACCTTGTAATTGTCAATATGGGACAAGCTTTAAATAATACAAGGACCTAAGCAGAGGAAAAATTTTAAATAAAGAACCATATTCTGTTGTGTAGTATGATTTTAAAGTAAGCTACATTCTAAGAGTTATATTCATGAAAAGGCCAGTAATAGTATTTTGCTCACTTTTTTTTTTTTTTTTACAGTCTTATGTTTCCTCTCTTGGAGGAATTCTTGGCAGATTAGACATTTTCATTTCAAAACACAATAGCTGCAACTCATATGGCCCTCCTATAGTAGTTTCTATAGGCTGAAGCTAATTTCCCAGAAATTAGAATCAATGTGGCAGCCTTAGGGAGTTGCTACAGTGGCCCAAATGAATTTAAACTGAGGCTGCTGCCTTTCTGTCCTACCTCCTTCTATCGACAGCTCTTGCTTGCACCATCAGTAGTGCTGTGAGACTGCCTGGGGAGAAGTGCAGGTAGCTTGTCTAACTGAAACAGTTTTTTGACAGGGTTCATTTGGAGCTGGCTCACGTTGCTGAACTGACTCCCTGTGCTGTTGCATGAGCATCGTTGCAAGGGAAGGGCTGATTTACATTGACTTGAGCTGCCAGAGAGCCACACTTTGGGCCAAAGACCAGGATTGTGTGAGCTGCTTCTTGCTGGTACAGCTTTGGAAAGGTCCTTACTATGGCACTTCAACACAGAGTTGCAGTAGCATGTTGTGGCCGGTGGCCAATCTGTTCAGTCACAAATATGTGACTGAAAACAGAGTGCTGTTGTGCAAGCTCTGTTGAGCAGAGCCATAAAAGTTGTTGTTTGAAGACCTCAACACAGCTTCAGAGGTAAGGTATGCTCAGGAACTGCAGAGCTAAGGTCATGGCCCACAGGGCAGGCAGGATGCTGCTGAACTACACAGTTTCACAGCACTTGAGTGATCATCTGTTCTGATCAGCTCAGGTTTAGTGGATCATAAAGGACATACAAAGTTACTGTCAACCTGTCCTTTCCCTTAGGCTAGTAACTTTCCTTTTGATCTCTAGAGGCATGTACATAACATGACTTTTTTTTCTTTCCTTTTTTTTTTTTTTAATGTGGGTAGAAGAGACTTCATGTTTCAGGACTCCCAATATGTCCCTTTTGTTAGCTGTAGAAATCGCTTTAAAAACCAACTGGCATGTGAGTGGGTGGTTTTGGTTGGTTGTGGTTTGGGGGATTCTTTTCTTTTGTTGCATTACTTTCCTTATGCACATGCTGCTAAATTTCTATTTGTTAAGGAAGTACAAAGGAGGAACAAGTAAGTTCTGCGTCATTTCAGTTTGCCTTTGTGCTTAGATCTGGTCAGAGCCAGCCAAATTCTGGGCAGTCAGCAATGCCAGCAAACATAAAGCAGATATCTAGAAAAGAACTTGGAGCTTTAAAGTCACATTAAGACTTTGTTATAAACTTCTGCTTTGAAGACTTGCAGTATGACACATGCAAAAAATGTTAACTTCCATTAAAGGCTCTCATGAGATTTGTTACCAAATGTTAGCAAAAACTCAGCAGGACATTTCAAGGGGTACATTCCAAAAGTTTCTATCATGCATTTGATGAAAACATCTTTAAAAACACAATTAGTGTAAAGGAGGAAACACTATACTTGCACCAGATTGATATCAAATGTGAATTTGATTTCTGGGAGCAGTTTAGGAAAACAGTGACTTTTAGTGAGAGCTTAATGGAAATGTGTGAGAATAGAAATAGTCTTTGCTTGGCCTTCTGTCCACTGCTTGCAAAGTGTGCAGAAAGCAAGTGACTAGACATTGAAATTGTGAAACAGCAGGAAAAGAAGCAGTTTATCATCAGTATCCTTAATGGACTATTATGGGCACCCGGCTCCTTCTAACACTACAGTTTCTGTAAGTCTTTTCCATGGGTTAGCTTGCAGTCATTTAAGAGTATATACACTGTTTGTACATGTATTCTGGTATATTTATGTCTTTCTCCTGTTTATTCTGTAGTCAGTGGCTTGACAAGGCTTGTATGAGTTTAGGAAGAGGAAAATAAGGTTAAAGAAGTGATACTGTGTCATTCTAAGACTCTGAAATTCAGTCGTTTCAATTTCTGGAAACAAATGCCCCAGTTGGGGCTGGGGAGGGAGAGAGCTGTCTCCCCCGCGCCCAGGCCTGCTTGCAAGACAAATGGCTCCATTGTTTCTGTGGTGGGTAAATATCACCAGTCCTGGGAGGTCAGGATTGCACACACTGAGTGGGTACTTACAGAGCTTGGATCAAATACATGCAGAAGATTTTGAAGATAAGGAGTCAGCAATGATAAGAGCTGTGTGCTCTCTGACCATGTTTTGGTGGTACAGTAAAAACACAAAGCACTGAGCTTGTGTAAACTTACTCACTCTGCTAGTTCGAAATAGGTCGAGGAGTTAACTTCCTACCAGTAGGCTTTATGCCAGGCAAGGTATCACTTCTTCCTCCACAGCCAGCCTAAAAACCTGATGCTGCCATAAGCTTTCTGTTGTTTACTTGAGCGAATTTTTCAGAAATGCAGTCATGTGCGTATGCCTGACACAATGCATGAGTGTTGTAGGTGACCTGGTATCGCGTGGGTGTGGAAATAGTGAACTGGGGGACTGCAGACGGCTGAGGCTGAGGTGGGACTGGGTGAAGCTGGGCTGTGAAGGCTTTCCAGGGAACTTCACAACTCTTCAGGGGTCTGGGCCTAGGATGGGGCTGAAGATAAGCTGTAGAGTGGTACATAGATTTTTAATTTTTAGTGCTAGAAAGGTGATGATTTTTATTTCCATTTTAAAAACAGGAGTTGCCATAGACATAAGGACTAATATAGTAGCCAGAAGGCTTATCAGATATTACAGAAGAGTACAACGGTGCTGGTGAACTGGTGATCTTCGCTTTGGCTGCCATTGGCGTGGTTAATGCATTAGGCTGAAACAGTTCTTCACAGAAGATCAGTGATCATGGAGTTTTGGCAAACTCCTAAGTTACTCATGTTCCTAATAAAAAAGAAACAGAAAAATTCTTCCTGATGTATGTTATACCACTGCCTATTGCTCCAGCCACGTACAGGAAATAAAAAGCCTTGTGCTGATCTTGAATTACACAGATGGCTTCCGCTGTGTGGTGTCCTTTATCATTAGCTGTCATAGAAGTGGAGCAGAACCATGCTAAAAAGTTTGGCATCTTAAGATGCCATCTACTCTCATAAAGTTTTGGAAGGACAATACTCCCCCCTTAGTCTTAGGATGAACACTACTCTCTGTTGTCCTGCATCTTGGGCAGTGTCTACTATAAATGGCACTTTACCAATATCTGGGGCCATTATTGACTTTTATGTTAAAAACAGTGAAAAATCACTCACAAACAGACTTTGTTGTGGTGGTGGTTGTTTGGCATCTACTTAAAGTACAGTTGGAGGAGTTTTAGTGACTTGTCGCTGTCTACACTTGGTATGAGGCTCTGTAGACAGTAGTTGGTGCTGGAGATCTTTGTTAGAATGAGACAATCTTGAAGGCACAACTGAGTGGGCTCATTTAATTCCAATGTAGCAAAGTGATTTTAAGAGCCTGCTTCCCTCTTATTTTGAAGTTGGATTTATCTGACTCAAGGATTCCTACATTGACTACATTCCTGGACTACAGAGGTGTGCTGGTTTTGGCTGGGATAGAGTTAGTTTTCTTCATAGCAGCTAGTATGTGGCTATGTTTTGGATTTGCGCTGAAAACAGTGTTGATAACACAGGGATGTTTTCGTTACTGCTGAGCAGTGCTTACACGCAGTCACGGCCTTTTCTGCTTCTCACACCACCCACCAGCGAGCAGGCTGGGGGTGCACAAGAAGTTGGGAGGGGGCACAGCTGGGACAGGTGACCCCAACTGACCAAAGGGATATCCCATACCATATGGCGTCACACTCAGCATGTAAAGCTGGGGGGAGAAGGAGGAAGGGGGGACATTCCGAGTGATGGCATCTGTCTTCCCCAGTAACCATTATGTGTGATGGAGCCCTACCTTCCTGGAGGTGGCTGAACACCTGCCTGCCCATGGGAAGTAGCAAATTAATTCCTTGTTTTGCTCTGCTTGCGTGCGTGGCTTTTGCTTTGCCTATTGAACTGTCTTTATCTCAACCCACAAGTTTTCTCACTTTTACCCTTCTGATTCTCTCCCCTGTCCCACCGTGGCGGAGTAAGCGAGCGGCTGTGTGGGGCTTAGTTGTTGGCTGGGATTAAACCACAACAGGAGACAGCACCAGAACAACATGCAAAGTTAATTTTTTTTTAAATATTAATTTATCCATATTTTTTGATACATTTGCTGACTTCATATTTCTTTTGCCCACCAGACAGTTAGGGTATGTTTTCATAATTTTTCGTTGCAAATATCCATTGGAGTATAGGAGTCTTTCTAAGGCATGTTCAAAACCTTGTACATACTTTTTTAAAATGAAAGATTAAATCCTTCTCTCCCTATTATTTTATCACTCCTTTTGGTTTACTTTTTAAATCTGCAGCCAGATTTTTTTCTAAGGTGGGTTTTCTGGCCTTTTTTTCAGGGCTTGGAGGTAGGGGAAAAACAATTATGTAAGAGAATGGTTTTCATTCCACTAATGTTGATTCACTTGGCTCATAAGACGAGTTTATTGCTTTGTTTACTTGGAAAGAATGAATAGCAACACATAAATAATCAGCTGAGAACTAGATTTCCAGAAGGAAGAATTTTCCTACTCACTTTTCTGTTAATTCAAAGCAATATCTTTTAAAATTGATGTAACTCACAGCCTTATGATGGTCACATTACTTTCCCTTAGGAGTAAACACAGACAAAAGTGTCTGCTTAGTTTCCAAACTAAGAGAGCAGTTGTTGCCTCAGGTACTCAAAATTTCTACAGAAGAAAACTTTCCATAGCTCTTGTAGCTGTACATGCTGAATGTATCAGTGTACCTGGGGACTTCATGCCAACTTCTAAGAAGTACTAGGAACTCTTCTTCAGAAAGACACGAAAAAACGATTTACTCAACAAGCCTCCCAGAAGTGCTTTTTCACCTAGCTAAAGTACTCAGACCTGAAGTGCTATAGGTGGAAGAAACTAACCATATAATGTAATTTCGGAACTCATTTTTCCCTTCCTTTCACTCTTGGAGAGATACGTAACCTAACAGGACAGCAGGGTTGACCCTTTCTTCAGACTCCGTTGCAGTGCAACACCCAAACCTCTTTCTGGAAAATCCTCTCGGGCTAATACATTGCAATCCCACTTTTCAGAGTTTGCAAAACCTAATGTATTTAGCTTGTTCACAGCATCCCACAAAATCTCAGGTCCCAGGGACAATTCGTGTCCTTCACAGCTCATGGGGTTTTGTAATACTCAACAGCAGTAAGAGATTTGTCTGAGAGGAAGGCCCTGGCCACGAGTTGTGTACGTCACCTACACCACTATCTGTTTCAGCAGTGTGGCTTGATTTTTAAAGCTTATACTGGAAAGTGTATTACTTACATTATGCATAAGTCCTCAGATGCTTTTATCAGGTACTTCAGCTGTTCCAGATTACAAGCATGCTTGTGGGCTACGTACATTTATTGGCTTATTTCTATACGATGGTTTCATAATGCTGAAAACAGATAAGAAGCAGATTCATTTTCCTCAAACTGCTTGGTGTGAGAAAATTATCCTTATAGTTCGTGCTGTTATAGAAGGTTGCTGTGACCTGGAGATGTACCACTTAGCTTATCACTTTCCAAGTTTAAAAGAATTAGCTGTCAGTAACAGAAACTTACTTTCTGCTTGCTTTTACAGCATTTTGCCAAATGCAATGCTGATCCATGTCAACAGACTTTGGATGCTACGCAGTAACTCTCTTAAGTAGATACCAGTAACCGGTCATCATATACTGGCTTGAAGGTATTTACAGGAATAGTGCCTAGATCCCTCCTTCAGACGTTAGACTTTTGTACCTAACGAGGCAGGAGGTGCCAAGAATTAAGTAACTTAAAGGATAAGAAGTTGGAGACAGAAACTGCAAGGGAGACAGGCTTTAAAAACATACCTTGAATGCTCTTAGGGCATTGGGGGTGAGGTGGAGTTGTTGGCTGTGCAGAATACCTGAACTGAATTGCTAGTTTTTGAGTCAGCAGAGTGTTACCAGCTTTACAGCTGAGGACTCTGTTTTCTACCCAGACTGAGTCAAATGCGTTAGTTTTGTAATAAGAATTGCATGTGATTGTTAAAAATAGAGATCCTCTTGACTTGTATTTTCATAATGGGAAAATTTCAGTCCTTTCTGGTGGTACTTGTTACTGGACAGAATCTCTTGTTCAGCTGTTTTGGGGCATTGTTCAGGACAGACATCCTTGGGGATGACTGAGCTAAAGAGAGTTTCTGTAGGTGGACAGTTGTCTGAGTTACCAGCAAACCTACTGCTTAATGCTAAAATGAAATCCCACTGCCAGCACTGTGCTGGAACTCTCAGTTTTTAACTACTATTCAATTACAATTTAAAAAAAAAAAAAATCTGGCCTTAGACTTCAGCTTACAGCAGAGGGTGAGGTATATGCAGGGACAATCCGTATGATACATTTTCCCCCCGGTGTTTTGAACTTTGTGTTCGTTTGCGTCTTGTCATTACAAAGCATGAATGTAAAACACTGCCAAGTCATGAGTGTAACAAATCTGCACCTACTTGCACATAAAGTGGTCGAAAATCAGGCCTTGGTCCCCGCAGACTGTCAGTAGTCTGGCAAAATATGAGTGCACACACTTATCCTGAGTAATGTTAGGGCCTCATTCATGTTTAGCTTAATCTACTTTGGAAAAGGAAATACCTTGTGACATTCTTCAGCAGCCTCTATGGACAAATAAATAAAAGATTTAATGGAGCCTTCACAGTAGGACGTTGGCAGCTGAGGAGGACCCTGAGGACTGGGTTGTATAAATTAGGCAGAACTTGGGATATTTTCAGAGCTCCGTAAGGGATGAGGAAGAGGTCTTTCATCCACCCAAGTTCCTGAGGCTCTGAGGAAAAAAAGCTGCACCACGCAGCATTTCGCACAGGGAACAACTGTTTCTCATGAGTGTTTTGAGGCTGTATGTGTGCATCCTATAGCCTGGCCTCGTTCCATCAAATACCTTCCTCTGAATTGGATGCTAGATGGTAACGGCTTTTAGTATGTCAGCAGGTAATTAATTATGATAAACGTGCAAATTGTATATTGCCTCAATAGGCTGTGTAGAGCCAACAGGGTGCATGTGACTAAAAATATACTGATTAAAGTTCTGCAGTAGTAATGAGTGCTGCGGCAGTATACCACAGTGAGTCACTGAGAGCTGTGCTCTCAGTTACCTGCGGATTAAGGACCAATGCAGTTTTCACCAGCTCGCTTATGACGTGAGTGGAAAGCCCCAGAGGGTTTTGTGGCACTGCCCCTTACCAACGCTCCATGACAGAGCTGTTTTCAATTCTTATTCTTTCTCTCTTTTTTCTTTTTTCTTTTTTCTTTTTTTTTTTAATTTGAAAATCAAGCTTCCGAATAAGAGCCTGGCTTCTGATTAATATACCTTACAGTATACATCCTATGGCTTTTTTTTCTTGTCCCATCCATTATCCTTCGCTATAGCTTCTGCACCTGGATGCTGAAGGGATGGAGAGGGATGTGGGGAACAGATGGTGCATGCCAAAAGAAAAAGTACTTGTGATAAGGAGTTCTAGCAACTTGGAGAAAGAATCCTTCCCCTCACAATTTTCCAGCCTCTTCTGGCTTTCATGTTAGCCCCTTATTGTTATTTGTGTGTGCATACATGCATATGTGTGTGTGTGCATATTAAGCACATTTTTATACGTAAAGAGGATGGTTCTTTGTGTCAACACATCAAGAAGAACTCAGAACCACTTTGTCAACATACATAAACTATTAGACTATCCACAACTCATGTCTTTGAGGTCATCTTCTGTAGCCAGAATAAATTTCTCTTTAGCAGTACAGATGGATACTAGGAAAGCCAGCAGATGCATTGTAGCTAATCAGAAAGAGGCCCAGCAGGGTAGCTAAAATCTCTGCTAGAATTCATATCCCTTCACTGAGTTTAATTAAAGAGCTTTGTGTGCATCCTTTTGTTTTATCTGTTGCCAGTGTTTTGTCTCCTATTGTGGCAGTTCCTTCAAATAACCATCAATTTGCTGTGATAATCTAATGAGGAGAACGAGCAGCACTGTTTAATTATATAAAAATGATAATGAGCTTTGGCTGCCGAAGAGTTAAGGAGCTGCTGCTGGCCACTGGAATACAAAAGGGCTGGTGCCAAAGGGGCCCCTGGAAGTCGGTGGCACTTCATTGCTTCATTGCTGACTTCATTGCTGAGCAGCAGTAGCTGGCTTGAGCAAGCAGCAGGCCAGCGGAGCTTCCTTCGGGGAGGGATAACTGAATTATTGAGCAGCCTCCTAACAGCAGGAAGCAGAACAGGCATGAGCAGATTTCTGTTTCACACCCCAGCAAAAAGACAAGGCAATCAAAAGAAAGATCTCTTGTCCTACATAAGCACAATGCCTCTGGCACTGTACTGGGTTCCTCATCCTCACGGCAGAAGTTGGAGTTTGGGCATAATCAGGTGTCATCTGGTGCCATTTTGCTGCAGGAGGTAGCAGGAGAACTTGGGGCAACGGGGTTCTGACTGCTGGGGAAACATGAGCCAAGGTGCAGATACCTCGGGTATGCCTGTGCTCTATCCAAGAGTAGTGAGGATTCAGGTTTATTGCGGTAACTCTTCGAAGAGGTAAAAACTTTCCATTTTCAGACTTTTTTTCCCCCCCCGGTCCTTTTTTTTTTTTTTTACCCAAGAGGTAAAGAAAATCTTGTATGACCTCTTTATTTTGCATCCAAACTATTTAGTCATTGAAGTTGTTGTTTTCCCTTTTTTGTTTTCTCTAGCTGGGATCATGCTGAAGTAAGCATGGGGCGGGGAGCTTTGGAAAACAGGAACAGCAGTGGAGCAGAGGAGGAGAAATTGCTGGAAGCCCTGTTTCTTGAAGCAGCGAACCAAATCCCTGGAATTCAGCTTAATATTGATATGACTGACTACCGTGTGCATAGCATCCCCATTAATCACGGCACTAATGAACTCCCGAGGTATATAGTGCCCGCAGGGGCCTACGAGCCAGGTCTCCAGGCATAGAGCCACTTGGCTTGAACATGTATGATGGAGCTGGCGATAAACACATCCAGAACCAGGGACGTCTGTGAAGGCACCGAGGCGTGGCAGGGCCTGCGATTTCCCTCTCAGTGCATAGCCTGGCCACGCCGCTGTGGGAGAGGAGGTGTGGGAAGGCAAAGGCATCACGCGCAACTGAGGTAAGCCGGGGCGAAACCTGTGAGAGCGATGTTAGAAGTCTGATGTGAACAGGGCTGTGACGGTACCACTTCTGGCTGATGCTGATGAATCACTAATACCCATGGAATTAACTTTGCAGAGCCTTTTACCAGTCTGTGTGTTGGCTGTGTGTCAGGAGGACTGGCGTGGGAAGGGGCAGTCCTGGGTTGGTAAGAGATGGAGATTTGCCTTTATTGCAGCATTCATCCTACAGTACACTGTGCTGTGTGTTGCTCTTTCTGTATCAGGAAAGGTGTGCTGGGATAGATACAAAGAGAGAGGTTAAGGTAAGCTTACATTATCAGCACTTTACAGGTGTAGGACTACAACCACATTATACAGGCAAGGCATTTTTATTGCTATTGACAGTCTTTTAGACCCTGGCCCCTTTGACCAGGTCCTTTGTTTACATGTGATTCTGCAAATTTCTCATAGGGGCAAGTGAGCAGATGTGCCATCTTCCTCCCGTCCTTTGCTTATCCTCAGCACCTCTCCTCTGCAACTCTCTGCTCACATCAGGGTTGTTGTCCATAACAGGGTTGTTCACCTTCTTTCCTTCATGGCCCCTCTGTGGCCACTGTCCCTGCTCTTGTATTTCATGATATTCCCCTGCCTTTATCCTTCTTTCGTCCCTGTGGGCACTGAAGCCAGATGATGCTGTTCAGCCCGAGAGCCACAGAGCTCCTTTGGCACTGACTTTTTTGTGTTCCAGTGGCCAGCCACAGCAACTCCTGCACAACCAAGGGACGTCATCATTTTTACACGAAGACTACCATGCACCTTCCTCATTAGGAAAGGTGTAAGTCTGAATTACCTCCTCCTCTTCTAGCCTCACTCTTTTTGACATCCCCTTCCATTTATAACCCTGTCTCATAAGTTCATTCTGCACGCCATCTATGTAATACATCCTTTTCTCTCTACCCAGACAACTACAACTTTGCTGTCATAACTTCAGCTCTTGTTATGTTATGGATCAATCACTGTACTCATCCTGTCATAAATCTGACAGATGTACCCTGCCCATTCCCAGTGCTCCTGCAAAGATAACTTTCCCAAAGCCTAAGTTTGACCATGTTGTCTGTTCTCTGTGCTTTCCCATTGCCTTGCTCTAGAAACTTAAGCTACTTGTTTTTACTTCAAGGCTTATCATGGCCTGTCTTCTCCCTACCTATCATCACCGCCTCAGTACTGAAGAGTTATCTTCCACCTCTAATAACACACAGTCATGGCCTCCTCTGAGCAATCATTCCTTTTTTAAACATTTTTCATACTTGGAAGGAGCGTCCTGTGAAGCCCCGCAGAGCAGCTTCTTTTGGCCCTTAGCATCCACTCATAAGACTCTTCCTTTCTACATTGCCTCTTAAAAGACTTTGTGTATGACTAACGTGCTGGCTGACGTTGTCTTATTTTACTCCTTTCCCTGGCCGTACTGCCCCAATATTTCACGCTCAGGTCATGAACGCTTTGGGACTGGGATTGTCTCGTCGTTCTGCCCAGGTACAGCACATGGCATAAGGGGAATGCGGTCTGTGAAAAGGGCTCCCACACACTTCAGTAATAAATACTTCTGCAGCAGGAGTGCACCTGTAAAAGCAAAGTTACATGGTAATAACACAGTAAAATTGTCACCCTCCTCCTGGTGAAATAAGCAATCCGGAAGAAAAGCCGAGTGGCTGGTATCTTCACCTCCCGCTCTGCTCCGGCCTGACGCAGCTGATGCTGAAACCTGAGGATGCGCGTTTGAGTAGCATCACCTGAAGGACACCTCCGGCTAGGCTGTGTGGTGGGAGAGGTACCTGTGACCACACGGCGCTTCCAAAGACAGGCAGCGCCGTTAAGGGCTCGGCAGCTGGCCCCACCGCTGTGCTGGCGGAAGGGATGGTGTGAGCACTCCTTCATCTCTTCCGGCACAGATTCATCAGGTTATCTCATCTCAAACACCTTTACTGGGGGCTTAAACTGGCTGGGCTGGGCGTGCACTGTTGCAGACTGGGGGCACGTGCAGACCCGCTGGGGTGCCGTTGGGGCCGTGAATCCTGGCAACGGGGTGGTGGCAAACAGCCGTGGGGCGGGAGGGGAGTGGAGCGGCTGCCATGTCTTCAGACCTCGCAGCTGTCTGCAGCGTAAGCGCGTGTGTCCACAGCACCCCCGTACTCGCTAGCGCGTCGGAAAAAGCGGTCGTTTCCTTTTGCAGAGGCTCGGGGAAATATTGCCTTCTTTCTGTGTGAACTAAGCCCCTTCGTTATCCGTGGAGTTCGACTCGTGTCGCACTGAAATGAACTTCAAAGCAAATTCACGTCGAAACTGCTAGAGACTTAATTTTTGCTTGGTTTTGATACAAAACATGAAAATCACCTCAGGCTAGCTGGCAATGCTTGTGACGAGCAAATCTTTTGGTGAAACAAGAGAGGGCTTTCAGTTTCTAATGAAATCCACCCCCCCACACACTCCAGTGGGCATTTACATGGTTTTCTTGTGAACATTTCATGCAGCTTTGAAAATCAAATGCTTCCTTACAGGAAATGTTTTTTCTCTGTTGTGCATCTTTTGTGGCTGGCTGCCAAGAGATCCTGATCCGACACCCAGCTGTGCTTCTATGACCGGCTTTTGTGACCATGGAAAATCATTTTTTTACTTCCGCACCCTCCGTTTTCTTCTCTCTTAAATATGTATAAACAAGTTAGGAATCAGAGCCTGTATGGTGTTTGCAGCCGTACTGGGCAGAAACGTGATAGCAAGAGGTTAGGTTTCTTAGTATCTTAAAAAGCCTCTGAGAAATAAAACAGATAAACTTTTTTTTTTATCTGACAAAATTTGGGTTTTTTTATTCCCAAGGTGAGAGCCATGCGATATATCAATGTAAGTTAAAACAGTAAGTGACAAAATGCTTATCCTATATTAAGTTTTGCTAAATGGGGGAGGAGATAAAGCTCTTGCAAGGAATACGCAAGGAAAAGAGTTTCCTTTTTGGGAAAACACGTTTTACTGGTACGCATCCTTTCATACCGTCTTAAGGCATTCTGAAGTAGCAAGGTTGCAAAAGCAATCTCTGTTCGCTGCGTTTTGACTTAAACAGTGAGGTAATTGCTAATGTGGTAATTTCATGTGGGCAGATGCGTGAAGACCCAGAAGGACACCCTGCTTTACGCTTATGCAACTGTACATGAGTGTTGCAGTTATAAATACCAAAAAACGGGGAAGGAGGCGTGGGGAACAGGAGCAGGCCTGGCACAAAAGCTGGGCTTTATACAGCCAAAGCCCTTCGTTTGCCCTCGGAAAGCAAGGCCAAATCTAATTAACAAATAGAAGGACATTAAGTAATGATGTCTAAGAGGAACACTTGATGGCCTGCCACGTTAAAGTGACTGTAGAGCCCGTCCCTGGCAAGTGGTGCGTTCCGGCCGTGCTCAGACGTGGGGCATCGCTGCGGCGGGGACACGAGGATTCAGCAGCGGAGGCTTCGGGGCGGCGTTCGGGTAGATGCCAGGAGGAATCCATTTGGCCCTCACCAAGGTTTCTTTCACACTTTGCGAATCAGGGATTCAGCTGGTGGGGCGACCAAATGCCCATTTTGATCTGGGAAACAGATGCAGCCTTGAATATAGGAGAAACACAACGCACCATCTTTTGAAAAATTTACCTTTGTTCCTTTATTTTTTAAATCAACGTTGTGGCCAATGCTCTACGTTCAAAAATAACTTGCTTGGATACGATGGTATCTTTCTTAATATAATCACAAGGAAATAGCATTAAAAGTAAACATTTTTCCTTTTGATTTGTCGTTATTAGGGTTTGTAGTATTTAAGACTTGTGCTTCAAATTTCTTTCTCCTCATTTCTGGCACTAGATTTGATGTATGTTTCTTTTCTTGTCAGTGACAGCTGAGGCTTTACTTCGTGGTGGTCAGGCTGGCATTGCCACTGCAGCTCTGTTGGGTTTAGGTTTTGGGCACTTGTGATTTTATCCCTAATTCCCAGAAAATTTTACAGAATTTGTTTTAACAAGGTGATTGAGCTTTCTGAACAGCAAATCAGGAACATCTCTATTTACTTGTATCTCAGTACTGTGGGTGTTTGTATGGGGACAGAAGTGCCATAACCGGTGGGATGAGCTTGGGGGTTTGCTTAGCCAGGATAAGAGCAGAAGAAATTGGATTCTTTACTAGATGAGGGCTCTTAGAGGAGCCGAGTTTTATAGTTATTCCCTTCCGTAACTGCATCATATTTCCTTGCAAGCTTGGATGACTTCAGAATCTTTTTCACAAAGTCCCAGTACCTATCACCTAAATGTATGAGGATCTTAGCTTGCATTTTCTTGAAGCACATTTCTTTGCTGTATGGTTGCCAAGAAATAGTTGGAAACACTGCTGAAGTGTCTACATAGGAGTTCTTTCCTTTCTTTTAAAGTGAATTAACAAAAAAAATACGAAACCACAAGGTAATTACCTTTTACATTTAATAAAATCTTAATATTTTAGAGAGACTGACTCATGATATTTGAATGCCAGGAGTTGGCAATACTGCTAGATGAAGTGTTAAATCACTTCAAGATCTGCCCTGATCATCAGCTTTATTTCACAAAGAACAGTGAAGAGACAATATACATATAACCGAAAAATAAAGCTCATGCAAAGCTGTCATTATTAGATGCTCAAAGCGGTGTATTCTCTCCCCAAAAGAATTTTGACCCGAGAGTATGTTAATAGCCACTCATATGTTACCTTCCAAGATACAGGCAAAAAATATGCTTGAGCATCTCTTTCAAGATGATACTATAGTACTGGAATGTCTTCCATTACCTTATGCTGCAACATATTACTTGAAGGAGTGATAGCATTTCACTAGTGTTGCTCAAACAACACGGCCCGTGCCCACCTGCTCTGGATATTGTTCCCCACTTCTAAAAGTCCAAAGGAAAGGCAGAAATGTTTTAGACTAAATATTGGCCCCTGTGCAGGTCTTATCTCTTCCACTTCTCCGTCTTTCTCCCCCGAGCACAAAAATCTTTTATATTTGTGGTTTATGTATGGTCTTGTGGTATTTTCTCTTGCTATTTGACTACTTCTATCTTAATGTGTTATGCTTATGCCTCTGGCGCAGAGCACAGTGGAGGAGGATGTTTAAAATTAGGTGCAAAATTATAAATCTTTGATAAAATGATGATAAATCATTACGTAATGTGTATTTAAAATCAGTCAAAATCAAGAAATCATGTTGTCAAATCACAAGCCAGCAGTGCTGTTGCAGGCCACCAGAACCCTGTTGGAAGAAAAGACACTGGATTTGGATTTTCTATCAAAACCTTCCTTCTTTCTAGATCCCACAGCCCTGTGAACAGAACATAAAATAACCATTTTAACTATAAGGTAAAATAAATATAATTAGATGCTACTGGGCCATTTTCAGCTAAGCCTGTTTGGCTGGCACGAGCCGTGTATCATGAGACACAGAGGAACTGGGATTTGTAGGACATTACCTGTGTTGTACGAGGAACGGGCTTCCTGCTGTCCTAGCTGTATTGTGCCTTAGAGGCATGTGCAGTGCCCTCAGCTGATAAACTGAAGGATGCTGCTTCTAAATAGCCTCTGGTTAGCGCAAATGGGTGAAAAGGGTGTAAATCACATATATATTTCAATTTATATTAATAAAAAAATTAAACGGTTTAGAAGCTGGGTCACTGATTAATCAAAAACACCATGGAAACAACATCAGCTTTAGTAGCAGCAGTGAGATCATAGGAGAGGGCTTTAAAAACAACACTGAATGGTTCTGTGAATTTCTTGCCTGCTGTGCTTAATATTTTTAATCTGAAATTACTAACAAAAGTATCTGTTGCTCTGGCAGATTTCAGGCACAGGTTCCCAACACGAGGGGTAAAGCAATGTCATACTATCCGCTGCAACGGCAAAGCTGTGCCATATTTTTTCATAGGTATTTAAGGCCAACAGGGACCATTACAGCCATGTAGTTTGACCTTCTACATAAGACAGACCAGAGAATTAAACTCGGTGATTGCTGCCCTTGGGCTAGATTTCAAAAGTGGAGAGAGATTTATTCCTTTCTTTTTTTCTTTTGATCCCTCAGTGTGTTCAACTGCCTGAAATCTGGCTCTTCGTTAAAATGAAGAGACTGTAATTTTAATTTATGTTTTATTTTCAGAATATGTATACATACACACACGCACACACACATAGGTGTATGTGCAGACACACATTTTAAATGGTTTGCATTTGTAATAATAGTTGGCACCACCGCAGATATGACCTCAGATTTAAAAGATACATAGACTCATAGGAAAATTGGGAGAGGGAAAGGATGGCAGAAGGTAGCATGACCTTCACATGCAACTCATCATGGGCCTCTGGTGAAGTGTTTATACTTCACATTAAGTCAGCACAGGGAGGGATTAGAGGCCTGCAGAGAGAAACAACTTGCCTCACCCTCAAGAAATTGCCAAAAATGTAATGTAGAACAGAGACTTCTCAGTTGGGGCTCATTCGAAAGAGGCAGAAAGAGGCCAGGCGCCCAGCCCTTTGCAGGGAAGTTGAAAACTCCTTCCCTGTGCCTACTGTGGGAAAAGGCTGGGTAGAAACGTGCCTGCTGAGGAGCAAGTGAAAGCTCCATTGAGATTTTTTTGCTTTTCGTGGACTAAAAATAATTTTTAAGAAATCCTGTAATCGCTTGACTCAGTCTAAGGAGTAAACATGCTAGGATACCTTGCAGACCTTCAACCATTTTGTGTTTACGGCCGGCGAAGACCCGTGGCCAACCTCAGAGAAACAAGTTCCGTTAAGTGGTCCATTAAGTGCTCAAGTCTGATTAATGAAGCAGACCTATTTATTGTCACTGGAAGTTGACCTGGAAACTTATTTTAAAGGAAAACTGCAATGAAAAGTTATCACACTTTGCAGAGGTAAATACTTCAGAAGTAAGACTATATGAAAATGAATTTTTGTTAGGACAGCTGCCCTCTCTTTCACCATTCCCATAATAGCCATGACCAGTCTGAATGACCTCTCAGTGGGCCTTTTTATTGATACTTCCCAGCAGGAGTTTCAGTCTGATAAGTAGGTCAGGATTCAGTTGGTCTGATTCCCATTTGAATGCATGACAAAACAGGAGGATTTCATCTTTATTGTCAAAAAGGTTCTTCTCTTTCATGTTCAGGTTATCTAATATCTAAAGGGCAGGTGCAGGGGTAAAAAAAAAAAATCACAGTGGGGAGAAGGATAATAAGGAAAAGAGAGTATTAAAATTTAATCCTCTGAGTGGTAGCATGACTAATGACTTCATAATCTCTACTCTGCCATTTCCCATCTACGACAGAGTTGTTCTGCTGCGGGTAGTACTTACTGTCCCCCAAATATTTTGTAGCCACCTTTAGTTTATGAAGTGATCTCCCACTTATCATCATAGCGCTATCTTTTTGGAGTGGAAGAGAGGGTGTGTTGATACATTCTGCCCTCCTCCACAAAAATGCAGAAGGTCCAGGGGGCAAAACTGAACTTGCTCTGACAATTCCTGCTTCTCCCTTTTCTCCACGCGCCATGTCCTGGGAAGGGAGTTCATGCAAATTTCCCAGTGCCCCTCTGGCACTGGGAAAGGAAATTTAATCTAATTTACTAATTCACCCATAGGCTTATGATGAATAGAAAATGAAGAGGTGTGTCATCTTGTCCGGTGAAGTTGGGGGTGATGAGTTGAAACCAATAAATATATTACAAAAAAGATAGCAAGCTGGACTGAAACCAAGTTCTCATTGGTGAATTATTAGTCCACTGTTCATTATGATGTCTAGTTTCAATCCTAACGGGGTGGAACTTGATGAGATAGTTACTTTGAACTGTAGGATTCTGTTTGCCCACAACAAAAGCTTATAATATGGTATCATCTCATCAAGCCCTTCCCTTTTTCTCAAAAGTTATTAGTTTTCTTTTAAATGGGATGTTTGTCTTTTCTCATTTAATGAAAATGGCACAGTGACTGGAGATACCTGGTACCTATCAGGATTTATCTAAAGGTAACCACCACCTACAGACAGTTCCTACACAGTCTCGTAGAGAAGAATCACAAAAAATGAATGTCAAGGGGATACTTATTTACTGGCAAATCTGGTACAAAGTTGGTGCCATGTGTACTGTCTGATACAAAAAAGATTAAGTGAATTAATATTATTTGCACTTTTTTGCATCACAGCTTTCACAGGGCATGGAGCTGAATGATATCATTTCCAAAAGATGGATTACAGTGTACGGAGGTTGCAGGTTCAGCCAACTGTGGCTCACAACATCACTGGTGTATAGTAAAGACACCTCAGATCTCTCCTGCATCCCATCTTTGCTGACCATTTGTTTCAGCCTAGAATATAGGAGCAGTTTTGAGTATATGAATGAAAGGCTTCCTGCATTTTATTGCTTTGACCCGTGGTGTTAGGATATGTATAATATTTCACCAAGCAGTTACTCGAAATTATAGGGTTTTTTTAAAACCATTTTTCCAAAAAGGACTTGATGTGTTGGTTGAGCCTCATCACTTCGTTCAGAAACCTAGAATGACTGGATTTCCCATCACTCAGTAAGGAAAGGGGATGAAGGAAACTGCCTTGAAACTGAAAATAACAGAAGGATTTTTCTGTGGGTTGCAGTTTGAAGTATGCAGCAATATGTTATATATAGACCATAGGACAAGCAGTTTAAAGCTTGCTTTTCCTCCACAAATATCACAGACTTTGGCGGAGGCAATTGTATTTCTCTAATTAAAACTTCTTAGTTATAAAATCAGATTGCTACAATACAAATCTCATGCAGATGTCAAAAGGCCCAGTATATTAATATTGTGATCTGAGGATAGTCTAAGATTGAAAGAGCTCTGGAAGAGCTGTGTTTATATAACAAACAGAAGAGATTCATTGAGGGGCTAGGAGGGTGTGTTGCGATGTTGCAGAATGAAGGAAGAATAAGGAAGAGAAGAAAAATAGATTAGTAGTTAGGACGGAAACAAAATTTAGCAAATCAAGAGAGCAATTATCAAAAGATAAAATACAATCTTACACACTTTTAAATGTGGGGGAAAAATGAAGGCACATATTTCTTCCACTCATCCATATATAACACTGGTAATGATGTTAGTGTAGAATGGCGGCTTGTTTGTGTTGTGAAGTCCTTACTTTTCTCCACGGAGACACAGACAGAGCGTGGAATAGCACCACAACAAGCCGTAGGAACCGCCATGCTGGCTTACACTAACTTGCTGTCTTGTCTCCACATCCCTTCTCGGCCTTCTAGCTAAAATCAGGTGTAGCATCCATTCTTGTCAATTTTATGCCACGCGTATCTTCAGTATGAAGACATGAGGTTAAATGGGTGTGGGAAGTGGGGGGTGGACTCAGAGCTTGCTCTGTGCCTTGACCCACCAGTGCAGTGCTCCAGGGAACAGGACTGGGTGGTGGGAGGGGTGGGCTCTAGTGAGTGCTGAGAGAAAAGTGTATTAGCGAGGCGTGTATGTGGCAATATTTCATAACAATATTTTCCCAGCCTACAGTGACTTGTGGTTCAAGGACTTTCTGAGCCAAAGAAGGACTTTGTGTAAATTCCTTTCCATTAATTTTTCCCTTATTTTTCTGAGCCAGGTAAATGTTAACGTTCTGCAGCAAGGAGGGTGCAGCATCCATCTCGACACACCGTGTGAAAAAGCATCCCGTTCTCTTGGCTTTGAAATTCTGGTCTCCCTTTTCCATTGATGCTCCCCTAGTTAGTTGTTTTTTTAAAGACATAGAATAACCCTTCTTTCATTCACTTTCTTTGTGGGACACTTATGATTTTAAAGAACTGTGTCATGTCTCTTTAAAAAGTTGTAAATTATGGTTACAATATGAATAGAGTTAATTCAGTTTAATGGCAGGCTGTGTTAAGAAAAAAACTTGCAGGAAGTTAAAACAATGATACATCCTTCAACAGACATTTCAGTGTGATTAAGAGACAATACAGGAGCTATTAACTGTCAGGCTGCAATGAAGTTAAACAGCTTGTTTTGTTTTTACTGGAAAGCAGAAGGACTATAAAAAATTCAAAATGTCTTTTAGATCAGGGCAAAGGAGTTGCTAAGAAGCTATTTCCTCATGTAAAAACCTTACTGATAGGTCTGAGGAGCCTGAACCTCCCAAACTCTTTTCGTAGGGAATATGTAGGAGAGTTGTGTAGAGAGACTATTTATAGCTCTAAAACTCTTTTTCTTTGAAGTTTTGTCCTGTTCTTACAATTCAGACAGACAATACTGTGGTACTTGCTCTTTGTTAGAAGAACAGAGGGAAGAAACAGAAGTGCTGAACCCTGTCAGACCCCCATGGGTAAGCCCTGTTGACATCCAGGGCATTGTAACCCATGCCAAAGCCTAAGCAGAGAAGAACATGGAAGTTCCCAGGACAACTGGTGGAGATTCAGGTTTAGTCAGTTGAGGAGATGCAATGAGGACACTATGCAGGGCACGGGTGTTTGGGAAGCCCTCCAGGCATTGTTTTTGTTTTCATATATTTTTAATGGTTTCAGGTTTTTGCCTCCAGGATAGATATGGTTTAGGGAACTCGTAGAAGCATGCAGCATCTTTCAGAAACACCAGCCTACATTTCTTTAGAGTTTAATACCTTTGCTGGCATTGATATTTTATTAAATTATATTTTGGGGTTTTTACTTGTCTGCATGTTCTGGCACTGATTGTGGTGAATCTTTTCTGTATTCCTGTCTTTTTGTCTCTAAATGCTCTTTTCTTATTTAATCAGAGGTGTTAAGCAAGATGTGGCTGGCTAGCTGCTTTTCAACACTAGTGTCTCCTAACTAATCTTCAGACTGGTCTCAGCATCGAATTTGCAGATGTTTAACCATGGGTCCCAAAGGTTGTATTCCTGGCTGTAGATATGTCCTGTACCTACTAAACCACAGGATTGTGAGCAGAAAATTCAAGCTCCACTTCCAGAGTGTCTCACTGACTTGCTTAGTGCCCTTTTGCTGAGGATATGAGTTATTTTTAGCCTCCACGAAACAAGTACATTAGTTCCTTACAACAGTGCGGCCCAGTGTGCTATTTTGAAACTCGGTAAGATTCATCAGTGAAATAAATTTCTGAATGACACCTTCAGTAGTAAAGTTGGTGCTTAAAAATTTCTCAATAGTGACTATACTGAATGTTGTTATGGTTCTCATTTTATCTAGGTTGTCCCCCAACCAAAGGAACTCAGCTAAATCTGTGAACTATTTCTCCACATGCAGCAAAATGTTACTGCTGGGGAGTAGTCATCACCATCTGTGGAGGAGGTGATGCCCAGCTTTTGCTCTTCTCTGAAGTAGTGTACCAGTGCTTTTTGTTCCTCTTCCCCCTGCCTTTGCTTTAAGCCCTGTGAAGAAATTACTTAGCGATTTGTTGAAACATCTGCCTTTGGAAATTCAAGCCTGGAGTCCTCAATCTTAATTTCTTCAATCACTGCAATCAACAGTGGCCAAATATACTCATAGCATCCATAGATGGCAGCAGCCACAGATACCACGTGGGGTGACTGGTCCAGGGACTTCTGCCTTTATTGCACGTTCATGAAGAGGTGTCCCTCGCCCTCCTCGGTTCCATAGCCGCACCCCCTCAAAACTGGATGCCAGCCCATGTATTTGCCCCACACGAATAAGGGGACCTTAACCTCATACTCCCATCTACCTCTCCCATCCCTGTAAACCGTCACAGTCACATCCTTTCGCTAACGTTTTTTGTACAAAAACACAGATCAAGCCTGTGTTCATTTTGTGTCAAAATATACTTGCAGATGCTCAATAAAAGGCTGTAGCTGTGATACTGTTCTGTCTGTACTGCCACTATTTACATGTAAGATGCCCGTGTGTGAGTATTGCAAAACGTTGGAACTAGAGATGGTGAGGATTGTTAGACACTGCGTCTGGCAGAAATTGAGGAAGGCTCAAGGCTCGGGAGCCTTGGCTGAGCACTTGTCACTAAACCTGCACCTCTTTCCTCACCTGGCTGCCTGCTCAGCTCCTGCGAGCGGTTCTGATCTGGGCAACGATTGAGTTAGTGCACCGGTTATTGACTCAAATGTCTGCCTTTTACTCTTGGTTGAATCTCCAAGTGTTTCCAAGCTGTGGTACGCTGGCTGCTGATGGTACACAAGAGTGTTCAAAATGCTACCTGGCTGGAGAAGAGGTCGATGGTCCCTTCCCAGTGGTGGTCCCTGCTGCTGCAGGAACTGTCATACGGAAAAAATGCATGGGTCTGTGGCTTTTAGTCTCTTCTGGGCAGAATCACCTCTTGTAAAGCCTTGCTTTGGCCATTGTCCAAGGGGGAGAGGTTAGAAAACAGTCTGGCAGCAGCTTGCACGAGTCTTTCATGTCCAACAGACTGGGCCAGGTGGACCGTTTCACTCGGGGGTTCACGTGTTTTGCCAGCCAACTTCTCTTCTATGCTTAATGACTTTTGCAGCACATTCTGGGCAGCTGCAGTTAATCTCATCCTTTCATCCTCCTGTGATCTCGCTGAGTTTCCTGGAAAATGAAGTGTGAAGGTGCAGTTGGCCTCTTCAGTACTCCAAACCCTCGGGCTGCCAGTGCTGGGAAGGAGAGCACATGGTAGCGCTACGGCTTATGCCCAATTCTTGAGTGGAGAAGTACCTGTCCTCAGAGAGATCGGTTCTCCATTGGAGAAATCCTGATAGCACTGATACTTCAATGCAAATTTTAAAAGTAAACCGTGGCCTGTATATACTATAAATGCTCACCCAGTTACATGCTGAATTTATGCAGGATTTTTTAAGAAAAGGATGTGGAAAACCGTGCAGCTATTCCTAGAGAATAAATGGGCAATTGCTATATTTCTTATGTAAATAGGATATAAAATATACAGATGGCTGGTTTAGTGTCTGCTGCTGTGTTGGCATACGCAGATAGCTGTTTCATGTACATACGTGTAACACTAACTGAATATCAAAATTGAACAGTCATGTATTCTCTATGTTTTCCCTAACTTTAAAAAATCAGGCCTGCTTTATTTAGGCATAATTCCTATTATTTTTGGAACGTCTGTACAATATTTACTGAATTCGTAAGTCAAAATATGAATTCAGTTTTCACAAATTGAAGCACACTTACCATTTCTGTGGTCTCATCTTGTTTGTATTTAATAGAAAATTCACGACTTGAATAATAAATTTTGAAAGAGAAAAACATTTTGCAAAAGAAGTTCATAAAGATCTCTAACACAGAGAGGATACATGAGATGGAAAAGTCCTCAATATGATGGAATAATTAAAAACTCCTTTTAATAAAATTTATTAATGGGATTTTTCAGATGTGGCTTAGGATGCTCACATGGGGCATTTAATAAGCTAAAGTCTATAAAAGTTCCACCTAGGGACTGGAATCATTATCTAGACCATCTTTAAAAGTTTTGCCATTTATTCAGTAGTCTATAATGGGCTATATGAGCTGCAGGAGGTCATTAGGCAAATACCTATTCAAGATTTGTATGGACCACACTTAAAAACATAGCTGGAGAAAATGTGATGGTTTTCACATGCCCAGTAGGCAGGTTCCAAAGTAAAGTATCTCCACTGCTTCAAATTGTTTTAGTACCAAACTAACTTAAGAAAGTTACATTTTCACTATGAATACCTGTGTTGCCCTACTTTCCCTCTCTTATATTATTTCCAAGCCTAACAGTTAAGGTCTACCATTGAGTCAGGACAGAGGATGAGACGTGCACTCGCTATTGCTTGTCATTGCTAGGGCATGTTCTGAGGCCTTTTTTTGCCAGCATCTTCAATAGGGCTACATCTTCAAATGTACCCGTGTGGCCAAATTTCATGAGAGATTTTTAAAAGAGTAACTTGTCAAGCCTGGGGTGTCACTAAATTATCTCCTTCTTGAATCCTTAGGGAACTGGGCTTGTGCAAGGGTTAACTCTGCAAATGCCAGATGTTAACAAATGGTTGCCTTCATTCTTCCTTTTGTCCACAACTGCAGCATTTCATTTGCCTGGAGTATGATCTGATCAAAAGAGGAGTGCAAAAAAGCGCTGTGCCCTTCCACTGTTTTTGGGGAAGCTGAGTGTACCGAGTCGCCTCTGACACTGACCGTAAAAGACTTAACGCCTTGCGTTTGCCGTCAGTGGGGGAGCATTTTCTGTCACGTGTGAGGTGCGAATAAAGGCTGTAAGAGTCGCTTCAGGACACTAATATATAAAAACTTCACCCCACAGAGTTATCATTCTAGTGTTAAGTTGCAAATGAAGTGGAAAATCTTCTGTGATAACAAGACATAATTGTGAAGCAATTGGGATTGGGGGCTGCGTGCCCTATTTTTTGTCTCTTGCGAGAAATCATTACTTGTATGAAATGGAGAATATTTTCTTCTCTTTCATGGCGGTGGTATGAATTTTATTTTATAGAGATTATGGTTATTGCATTAAGCTTGTTCATGTTCTTACCTAAAAACATTAGCAGTAATATTACAGGTGATGTGTTGTTTTGTACTCTTTATCTGTAGATCCCGCAACAACGTAAGATGAAATTACCCTTGTGCTGGAAACTAATAGCATATTTTGTGTCTCCTCCCCTAATGTTGCCAGATTGTGTTAATCATAAATGTCAATGAAGTCTCCAGATGACTTCCTGACTTTCGACAAAAGGCCTTCATCTCAGCTTCTTAAATTCCGAGGTCAAGAGGAATGTAACATTCAGAATAATTATTAGCATTATTTTACCTTGACATTTCAGCCCGGCTTTCAGCTTAGCATTCCAACCAGGCAGCAAAGATGAATGTCATCTTTCAATTCACTGGAGGGGATTGCCCCAATTAAACCTGACTTTAAGGATAGCTAAAGCCCTGTATTAACGTGCTGTCCTGTTTTTTAGCAAGAAATACTTCATGAAGGAGAGAAACTTTCATTAAACACATTCAAGATTTACTGTGACAAGAAAAAGCAATTTTTGAATTGCAGTTTTCCCCCTAGGCTAGGATAATAATCAGTGCTTCTCATTTTCAAAGGAGTCAGTGGTCGCGCTGCCCTAAAGATTCCTTCACCTTTTGTTTCAGCTAAAAGGTCAGAGTTATAATTTTGTCTCGTCACGAACTAGTAGTGATACCTTGTCAAAACCTTGTTCCGTGTCCAGGATCTTGCGCCGATCCTTTGTACATACCTGTATTTACTTAAATTTTTAACGTCAGGTCAGGTAATAGGGACAGGATACATTGTTTGTGGACTTTTTCCCAGCAAAGAAAAAGCGTTTTCACCAAAGCATGGAGAAAAAGAAGACACAACCACCGCGCCACACACACCACCGCAGCTGTTTGACCTTGACTAGGTGGAGAGCTGGCAGTCTGGTTCAGTCAAACAATTTTACTTAGTCACTTCCTGCAAACTTTTGATGACCCTTGAGATTCTGGAAGTCTGTTTGATAATAAGGTAAATAACTGTATAAACATCATTTACTGTAAATTGGTCAGAAAGCAGGTGCATACAGACAGACGCCAGTTAGTCTTCAGACTGTGGTCTTTTTTGGTACAGTATGGAGAATAAACTGAGTTCCTTTGATGAGCACCATTTATTTCAATAGTGTTGTTCCCATTGGATCCATGACAAAGCTTTGCTGTAGAGAAAAAAAATGGAGCCACACTGCAGAAGGATATAAAACACTGCATAACTTTAGCTCCCTGTTCTTATTAGTTGCTTTTCCTGCTGCACTATGCCTTTCTGTGAAACCTTGAAGATAAAATTGTTTTGCATGTCTTGGGCTGTAAGTCATGGCTACCCTCCAGCTGACAGCAAATTGCTATTTGCATCTGTTATGGTTGTGTGCCCAGTGTGTGATTTTACACAACTGCTGTGGCCCATACTGTTTCGATGGAAGTGAAATTTATTGACTTTTAGTTAAATTTGACTTTGGGACTTCATCTAACTGGCAAGTAAATTGATTAATGCTGACACTCCTTTTCTTCTAACCTCTAGCTCCATGCAGATTCACACTTGAAACGGTTTGGTTCTCCAGCACAAACATGATCCTTCTATTTTTCTTTCTTTATTTTTAACTAGAAATCTTGCATAAACGTCTCATGAACATGTTAATTCACTGCATAGATGTGTAACAATCTGCAATGTGTTTGCCCCCACAATTTTCAAACAAATTTGATATTGCTTCCGACTTATATGCTGTAAATATTGACCTGGCTTATAGTTAAAAGTCTAATTTTATACAAATGTCAGAACACTTTCTATGAAAAATTGGTTAAGCAATGAACCTCTGTAATTTATCACGGAAGTCAACAGGAGTCTCAAGTCCCTTTCCAATTTCCGTTTCCTTCCCTGCTTCCTCCTACTAGATATTTACTAAGGATAGCTGGCTGATCTTTAGTGAGTTTATGGCCAACAGTTCCTGAGTTAGCTTTCATTGACTTAAGCATCACAGTGATTAATTGTGCTGATAAGAGAAGTGGAAGCTTCTTTCCTCCTGCCTGTCAAGTTTAACAAGAGTAGTGAATCTGAGGAACATGGCAGAGCGAGAGAACTGAGATTGAACCCTATGGAAATGATCCTGTGCTGTCTCAACTAAGGATCTGTCCCATTTTGTGAAATAGAATTAAATTTATGCACTTATTATTTCATTACATAGGTGCTGCAGTAAAGCACATACACTGCATGCATACATACGTGTAAGGATATAAAGAAGGCTATTACTGATCTTTTACGTGGTAATTTTTAGTGAGTGCTATCTGGTGTTGAAAGAGAGAATAAAAAGCATTCCCTTGAACATATGTATTTTTCCTTTTTTTTTTTCCTTTCCCTATGTTTAAAATGTACTTTTTAATTTTGTAACAATGTTTTCCCAGCTATCTGAATGTCTGATTAGTGCTAATCTACCAGATGGGACCCTGGAGAGTGGGAGAGATTCAGAAGAGCTAGCTGTAACCCAGCAAAGCAAGGTTTTCTGGATCCCCTGCCGTCCAGCTGCTTTGTGTAACCTTTTGAGGACGGCTGTCTGCTGGGGTTTCCTCTGTATCCCTTCAGGAATACCTGACTCCATAAAATTAGGCTTTCTCATACTAGCATTTTTCTTCCATGTTTCCAGCAAGCATGTTTCCGAGACTGGTGGTTTTGAGAACACAAATCTATCACTTCCCTGCACGCTTTTTTATTTTTGCACAAGCAGTGCATGTTCTTTCCTAGCAATGCACTATAGCCCACAAATTCACCTTTTCAGGAGACCATGCTCTGGTGCCATTTCTAATTTAATTAGCTCTTTGTACAGTCCCACTTCTAAGCCCTTGGAACCTAAAGCCTGGGAGATAATTATTTCCATCCCTGAAGAGGGGTCTTTCAAAATCCCTTTGCATCTTGTGGGTTAAGTGTTTAATGTTTCAGCTGGAGATTGGTAAGCATGAGAACAGAAGCTGAATGGAATGCATTGTGTTCAGTGCCCATCTATTTTAAATAATTTTCCTTTTGGCCCTAAACTTCCTTTTTTTAATATAAAAAATACCTTTGGAGTTTCCAGTGAAGAGGAACTAGGGCTTATTTTTCCCCCTGTCAACTGGCATAAATACAGAAGGAGTGTCTGGCTGATAATGGATCTGCAGTAACACAACTCCAAGGCCCTTATTGTCTGTGTTTTTCATTAAGTGATGTATGTCTTCACAGTAATACAGAAACGCTAACAAAGGAGTGCTGTTAAGTGTGGAGGAGCAAGTAGATTCAAATCTATTTTTGGAGTCAAATAAATTTTCTTCATAAAAAATAAAAAATTACTCCATGCTGACATGAAGTCTTAAAAAATCAGTCTGTTGAGGTAATTTATATGTGTGTACACACGCAGACAGGTATTCTGCTCTGGCTTTTTAGTTTGAGACTGTTATAAAAGTGATTGAAAACAAAGGGGGTTGTTTGGGAGCACTGCTTCAGTGAATCAAAACTATTAGGGATTTTACTGTTGTGAAAACAGGGATTATTTAATAGGCCTCTCCAAAGTTTTTTTTTCCTCTGCCTCCAAGCCAGAGTGGACACTGGCATGTGAGATGATTGCAGGCTGTGAATTTTCAAAGAGGTTTAAAGTAACAAGACCACCCCAGTTGCTCTCCTAATGCTGCTGCTGCTGCCCTTAGAAAGAATTCTGTAAGTGTTTGAATTGCAGACCAGCAAAGTAATTCAGGAGACTTGTTCAGGAAGCAACTTCTGAACGTTTCCTTACCCGAGACCTCTTTGGTCAAGAACATGAAAGCAAACCTAGCTGAAAGAAACCTAGTAAAAACCTTAATGTAACAGCATTGATTTTCTGATTTGTGTTTTTCTGTTGTTTTTTTCCCTCTTCTTCTGTTCTAATGTATCCTCTGTGCCTTTACTAACAAATTACAATATTCCACCCATTGCCTAAGAAGTTAAAAAAAAAAACCACAGTTGAGCAATTAAACAGGTTTCCAGCAGCTTTGGTTATAAAGCTATTGGGCTGCATGGAGAATATGCAGGCAACAAACAACTGATATAATTTAATGAGGTGTAACTGAGTCATTTGGGGCATCCAGCAGGTTTTTGCTATAAGGGGCTACATCAGAAAGGCTCTTTAATAACTATCCTGTGATTGACTTTTGGAGTTGTCCTCACAGAGCAGTTATGAAATGCATTGTGCTGACGCTGATCTACGGGCCCTGAGCTCCTGCTTTTCCCCCATTTAACTAATTAGTGAAAAACAGAGCCAGAGGATAGGTGACTCTTAAGGTCTTACTGTATTACTTACACAGGACTTGAGCAGGGAGCTGGTGACCTTGCTCGTAATTGTAACATTCCTTATTTTTTATTTAACATGAGAAAATATCTTTTGTCTTTTACATTCACATACTCTCGGAGTTCTGACTAGTCAGTGGCTTTAGATTGTGTCCATCTTCCATTGCAGAAATGGTCATCAAGTTTCCTGAACTCACGTCTCATTACAGCAATAGCACTGTTTCAAGAGAAGTTAGTGGTGCGCGCTTCCCGCCACTGTTTATGTACTCTGTGGGTCTGAAAACATCCGTGGTGTGATTATTAACGACAGTAATGGCCACTAAACTGAAAACAGCAAAAAAGAACATTTTTGCCCTTTTATTTTTCAAAGACTAAATTGAAATGCATCAATGCATAGAAGAGCCATTTCTCTAGCGTTGAAGTGCCATGAGGTCCGTTTTGTCATGTCAGTGTTTGCGAGTCTATAATGCCCTGGCTCCGAGCAAGCCTTCCCTGCTTTTGCAGGGCCGGACATTGGGAAGAGTCCTTCCTCGAAAGCAAGTCTGCTCGATCAAACCTGCTCAGGTTTTCCCCAGAGAGAGGCCTTTCCCAGGAAAATGCCACTGTAGAATAAGTGATATGTTAATTGGCTTAATTTAAAAATACTACATTTAAAAATCGATTGCCCGTACTAATATGGAAATCTATTTGTGAGAGCTTTTAGGTGTGGTTTTGGGGGGGGTTGGTTAATAGCTTTGGACAACCTTGCCTCAGTTGGCAAGATGTCGGAGAGCTGTGGAGATGCTGCAAGCACGGGCAAGTGCTTTGGAGCAGAAGCCGAGATGCCCACTGCCCCTTGGACCACTGCTTGCCAGCGGCCCGCAAGTCAGCGCCCGCAGCCACTGCCCTCCCAGGCGAGCTGCTGGGCTCGGCTGTTCTCGCCACCAGCTGAGGAAGAGCGAGGCAGCAACGAGGGAATTTCTACCTTTGGGAAGTGCAAAGTGCAACTTTAAATCCGTGGGGCTGTTACTGGCTGTTGGGGGGGGGTGTATGGGGAAACGGGGAAGGGGTGTACTGGAAGCTTCCCATGTCCCAATTTTTAACCCCTGCCAGTGGGTGCCTGCAATGGAAAGAGGTGCTGCTGCTTCCCTGAAATCTTGAAATGGGTAGGAGAGAAGAGGGAATAGGCCTCTTACGACTAAAATCGCTGCAGTGAGCAATGGAGGCACTTCCAAAATATCAGAAGCTGTTGAAACACACCTCATGCCGGCCAGCATGTAGCTAATGGGATTGCTCTCCACAAAATGCTAGTTTTTAGTCCTGGTAATACAACATCAGTTTGATCAGTTTGCTACAAAAATGTGTTCCACTTCCAAAATGTGCCCAGTAGTTTGAATCAGTATGGTACCATGACTTCTTCATCAGTTCACTAATATTTGAGGTGTTTCGTTTCTAAAATTTACATTGTTGGCTTTTGACAATTTTTTTTTACCTGCTGGTTGCCTTCCAATCCCTGAGTGTTTTGTAAATTATTTTTACTACTACTTTACAGAGAATCTCCGTAGGTAGTTTTCCATCACATTCATGAAGATCGCAAGAAATCTGTTTCCTTAACTTAACCTTAATGACTGAACCTTAAAAGAAATATGTTAATCAACACCCAGGTGCTTTGATATTTATGCTGAAATAATATCTTGTGACTGAAACTCCTTTTAGATAAGTGTGATTAATAACTCATTAACTTAAAGTGTTGGAGGATGAAAGTAGATCTGGTACTTTTGACAGTGTACTCAAAACACCACCTAGTATAAACCAAGAGTGAAGGAGAGTTTAGGGGACTGTGTCTCTTTACCTGTGAGCAGTCGTTTTTAAAAAGCATTGTATTTCAATCAGATAGTAAAACAATAAAGATCTACATCTGCTTGTGTACGTAGGCCATTATGGAAACTGTGCTGGAAAGTTGCTTGGAGGTTAGCCTGGTGATGTCTGGTTGCTTGTTTGATTTTGATACAGGTTTTTTTCAGGTGCAAATTCTCAAGTTACGTACAGATAGAAATGCAATTACAAGCATTGTAGTCTGGCAGATGAAATTATATGCTCAGAGTAGCAAGGGAATATGTTTTGCATGGGCAGCTACTTGAAATGTTTTGCAAGTGCTTCTTAGGCACCTATGGAAAAAAAAGCTAACAGAAAAACAAAAGTCTGGCATTGCTCACTGTAGGAGCTGAAAGCCTGGGGTTGGAGCCAAAGGTCTAAAATAGAAATGGGCAACATTAACGGTCTTTTTTGGTGATTAATATAAAGCCTCTGTTAGAGTTCCTAACTCAGATCAGTCCTAAATATAATAGCGGGTGAGCTAGGAAACAGTGGAGAGAAACTTGTGAGAGAAACAGCACATGAGCTGCATTTTTCTTAGTAAGCGCTATCAGAGAACCGACTCACTGACTAAAACTGGTTAAACCAGGATGCTCAGGCCTTCAGGAGTTAGATGCCTTTACAGGCATCTGTTTAAGGAAAACCCACACCTTTCATTAAAAAAAAAAGCCATTCTACATTAATGGGCCAAGTTGTTTTATCCAGAAAACTTTGATCAAAAACTTTGGTGGTTCTTCAAAGCTGATCCTAACCACTGTGGGTGGAAAGCCAAAGTAAAAAGTATGTGCAGGTTTTTCATACCTCCTGCTTTCCTTTTAGTTGGAAATGCCAGAAGAGGGGCTTTCTCATTTCCCGTGTGGTTGCTTCCCCTGTTTCTCACTGTACTTAGAGTCCTTGGTGAAAAGGGGGTTGTGGTTCCTGATTGTGAAACCTCTTTGTTGTTCAGAGAGCAATGTTACACGAGCAAAAGGGTGATCTGTGCTAAGAAATAGGTGGTGGTGGTGGTGGTTGTTGTTAATATTAATATTAATGTTAATGTTAATATTCCTTCTGTGTTTTTCCACCACTGGCATAAACTTGGGCTTAGCAGTGAGAAGTACTGAGGCTGTAGCCTTTAGTGCAAGTGCCCTCATCTCATCTATGCTTAATGGAAGTTAATGATGCTCAGCATCTCACAGGACTTGCCTTCTTACCCTGGTTTGAAAGAGGGGTTAAGTAGATTACAGCAGTCCTTCCTGCTGTCTTTTTCTTAAACGTCATGTTTTCCATCCTCCTGCCTCAGAGACAAACTAATTTGGGGAGAGTCCTGAGTGGTAATAGCGGCAAATCTGTACCTGATCGAGTCTCTCTCTGTAAAGTCAAGGAAATCACTGTTGGCAGGTGAAGTCAGTCAATTCAAGGGGGAGTTTAAGTGCTCTCCACTCATCCGAAACTGTCTCGGGAAGTTTTATGAAACTCCACAAAGGCAGTTGTAAGATTGTAGTGGGTGGGAAGACCCAAGAAACTGGGTGGAGTGGTGAGAAAATTTTAAGAATAGCTGGCAATTAATCTTAGCTCCTGGGACTTAGGGACTTTCCAATGCTGGCAGGTCTCAGTATGTGTGTTGCTATTCAGGCTACATGCCAAGAATATTTAATGCTGACTGCCGAGTGTGTTGGAGAAAAGTCATTGTGCAGGCACTGTCACTCAAAGGAAATACGACACACCATAATCATTGGTTCAACAGTCATTTTGCAGACAATGAACACCGACATTTAGATAGCAAATGGAACAAACAGTAAAAAAAGGCGGGTAGGTGGAGAAATCTTTGTCTTTTTGCTGGTGAAGATCATTAAATCTGTTAGTATACATTGTCTGTACATGGGTCCTGAGATGCTGTTGCAGTTGTGATAATGACAGTGCTGTTAGGGCACATGGGGAAAAACTGATTGTTGAAATAACAATGTCCCTTTCTGGTGAAAAAACACTGTCTCTGTCCTGAAAAAGCGTACCTTAAAATACAACGTAAAGCAGCAAAAACAGAGAAAAATTAATAAAGAGTGGCAGAAAAGAGGAGAACTTAGTTTGGGTGTGATATGAAGATGTGAGTTGCCCTGCAGATTTCAACTGAGCCTGGACTTGAGACCTTATTTCGCGTAGTGTGCTGCCCGTTAGCTGTGACAGGCTGGGCTGTGCCCTTCCCGCTGCAGCGCGCCGGGGCGCGCGTATGAGCAAGGGAGCCGGGCGGAGCGGGGAGCCCGGCGGAGCGAGTGACGGGACCCGGGTGTCTTCCTGAACTGAGCCGAGCCAAGACGCGCGGCTACGGGAAGAGTGCCTACGTGGCCACCCCTGCTTGCTGCCCCACATATGTCCATTCGAGGAGCTGCTACCGGGGGCCACCCGCGC